>NW_027439455.1:0-73000 GCF_964188355.1 Buteo buteo
TTTCTGATAAGGCAAACGTCCGGCTCTTTCTCCCACAAGGAAGGGGCCAGCCCTGAAAGCTCTTGCTGGTCTTCACAGTCCCCGTGCAGCCTATCCACAGGCACAACAGCACTGGGCTTCTCTGCTTTTCCACAGACCATACATCTCAAGGCAGTCATTCTCTTCAGAACCTCTTTCCGTAAAGGCAAATGTCCGGCTCCTCCCACAAGGAAGGGGCCAGCCCTGAAAGCTCTTGCTGGTCTTCACCATCCCCGTGCAGCCTATCCACAGGCACAACAGAACTGGACTTCTCGGCTTTCCCATAGTCGGTACATCTCACGGCGCTGGTTCTCGGCAGAGACTCTTTCCAAAAAGGGAAACGTCCGGCTCTTTCTTCCACAAGGAAGGGGCCAGCCCTGAAAGCTCTTGCTGCTCTACACAGTCCCCGTGCACCCTATCCACAGGCACAACAGCACTGGGCATCTGTGCTTTCCCAGAGTCTCAGCATCTCACGGTGCTTGTTCTCGGCAGAGCCTATTTCCGAAAAATCAAACGTCCGGCTCTTTCTCCCACAAGGAAGGGGCCAGCCCTGAAAGCTCTTGCTGGTCTTCACAGTCCCGTGCAGCCTATCCACAGGCACAACAGCACTGGGCTTCTGTGCTTTCTCACAGTCGGTACATCTCACGGTGCTCGTTCTCAGCAGAGCCTTTTTCTGAAACGACAAACGTCCGGCTCCTACTTCCATAAGGAAGGGGCCAGCCCTGAAACCTCTTGCTGGTCTTCACCGTTCCCGTGCACCCTATCCACAGGCACAACAGAACTGGACTTCTCTGCTTTCCCATAGTCGGTACATCTCACGGCGCTGGTTCTCGGCAGAGAATCTTTCCAAAAAGGGAAACGTCCGGCTCTTTCTCCCACAAGGAAGGGGTCAGCCCTGAAAGCTCTTGCTGGTCTTCACCGTTCCCGTGCACCCTATCCACAGGCACAACAACACTGGGCTTCTCTGCTTTTCCACAGACCATACATCTCAAGGCAGTCATTCTCTTCAGAACCTCTTTCCGTAAAGGCAAATGTCCGGCTCCTTCTCCCACAAGGAAGGGGCCAGCCCTGAAAGCTCTTGCTGGTCTTCACCGTTCCCGTGCACCCTATCTACAGGCACAACAGCACTGGGCATCTGTGCTTTCCCAGAGACTCAGCATCTCACGGTGCTTGTTCTCGGCAGAGCCTATTTCCGAAAAAGCAAACGTCCGGCTCTTTCTCCCACAAGGAAGGGGCGACCCCTGAAAGCTCTTGCTGGTCTTCACAGTCCCCGTGCAGCCTATCCACAGGCACAACAGCACTGGGCTTCTCTGCTTTCTCACAGTCGGTACATCTCACGGCGCTCGTTCTCGGCAGAGCCTTTTTCTGAAAAGGCAAACGTCTGGCTCCTTCTTCCATAAGGAAGGGGCCAGCCCTGAAAGCTCTTGCTGGTCTTCACCGTTCCCGTGCACCCTATCCACAGGCACAACAACACTGGGCTTCTCTGCTTTTCCACAGACCATACATCTCAAGGCAGTCATTCTCTTCAGAACCTCTTTCCGTAAAGGCAAATGTCTGGCTCCTTCTCCACAAGGAAGGGGCCAGCCCTGAAACCTCTTGCTGCTCTTCACCGTTCCCGTGCACCCTATCTACAGGCACAACAGCACTGGGCATCTGTGCTTTCCCAGAGACTCAGCATCTCACGGTGCTCGTTCTCGGCAGATCCTATTTCCAAAAAGCAAACGTCCGGCTCTTTCTCCCACAAGGAAGGGGCCAGCCCTGAAACCTCTTGCTGGTCTTCACAGTCCCCGTGCAGCCTATCCACAGGCACAACAGCACTGGGCTTCTCTGGTTTCTCACAGTCGGTACATCTCACGGTGCTCGTTCTCAGCAGAGCCTTTTTCTGAAAAGGCAAACGTCCGGCTCCTTCTTCCATAAGGAAGGGTTAAGCCCTGAAAGCTCTTGCTGGTCTTCACCGTCCCCGTGCACCCTATCCACAGGCACAACAGAACTGGGCATCTGTGCTTTCCCATAGTCGGTACATCTCACGGCGCTCGTTCTCGGCAGAGCCTTTTCCCAAAAAGTAAACGTCCGGCTCTTTCTCCCACAAGGAAGGAGCCAGCCCTGAAAGCTCTTGCTGGTCTTCAACGTCCCCGTGCAGCCTATCCAGAGGCACAACAGCACTGGGCATCTGTGCTTTCCCAGAGACTCAGCATCTCACGGTGCTCGTTCTCGGCAGAGCCTATTACCGAAAAATCAAACGTCCGGCTCTTTCTCCCACAAGGAAGGGGCCAGCCCTGAAAGCTCTTGCTGGTCTTCACAGTCCCCGTGCAGCCTATCCACAGGCACAACAGCACTGGGCTTCTCTGCTTTTCCACAGACCATACATCTCAAGGCAGTCATTCTCTTCAGAACCTCTTTCCGTAAAGGCAAATGTCCGGCTCCTTCTCCCACAAGGAAGGGGCCAGCCCTGAAACCTCTTGCTGCTCTTCACCGTTCCCGTGCACCCTATCTACAGGCACAACAGCACTGGGCATCTGTGCTTTCCCAGAGACTCAGCATCTCACGGTGCTCGTTGTCGGCAGAGCCTATTTCCGAAAAATCAAAAGTCCGGCTCTTTCTCCCACAAGGAAGGGGCCAGCCCTGAAAGCTCTTGCTGGTCTTCACAGTCCCCGTGCAGCCTATCCACAGGCACAACAGCACTGGGCTTCTCTGCTTTTCCACAGACCATACATCTCAAGGCAGTCATTCTCTTCAGAACCTCTTTCCGTAAAGGCAAATGTCCGGCTCCTTCTCCCACAAGGAAGGGGCCAGCCCTGAAACCTCTTGCTGCTCTTCACCGTTCCCGTGCACCCTATCCACAGGCACAACAGCACTGGGCATCTGTGCTTTCCCAGAGACTCAGCATCTCACGGTGCTTGTTCTCGGCAGAGCCTCTTTCCGAAAAATCAAACGTCCGGCTCTTTCTCCCACAAGGAAGGGGCCAGCCCTGAAAGCTCTTGCTGGTCTTCACAGTCCCCGTGCAGCCTATCCACAGGCACAACAGCACTGGGCTTCTCTGCTTTCTCACAGTCGGTACATCTCACGGTGCTCGTTCTCAGCAGAGCCTTTTTCTGAAAAGGCAAACGTCCGGCTCATTCTTCCATAAGGAAGGGGTAAGCCCTGAAAGCTCTTGCTGGTCTTCACCGTCCCCGTGCAGCCTATCCACAGGCACAACAGCACTGGGCATCTGTGCTTTCCCAGAGACTCAGCATCTCACGGTGCTCGTTCTCGGCAGAGCCTATTTCCGAAAAAGCAAACGTCCGGCTCTTTCTCCCACAAGGAAGGGGCCAGCCCTGAAAGCTCTTGCTGGTCTTCACAGTCCCCGTGCAGCCTATCCACAGGCACAACAGCACTGGGCTTCTCTGCTTTTCCACAGACCATACATCTCAAGGCAGTCATTCTCTTCAGAACCTCTTTCCGTAAAGGCAAATGTCCGGCTCCTTCTCCCACAAGGAAGGGGCCAGCCCTGAAAGCTCTTGCTGGTCTTCACCATTCCCGTGCACCCTATCTACAGGCACAACAGCACTGGGAATCTGTGCTTTCCCAGAGACTCAGCATCTCACGGTGCTCATTCTCGGCAGAGCCTTTTTCTGAAAAGGCAAAAGTCCGGCTCTTTCTCCCACAAGGAAGGGGCCAGCCCTGAAAGCTCTTGCTGGTCTTCACAGTCCCCGTGCAGCCTATCCACAGGCACAACAGCACTGGGCTTCTCTGCTTTCTCACAGTCGGTACATCTCACGGTGCTCGTTCTCGGCAGAGCCTATTTCTGAAAAAGCAAACGTCCGGCTCTTTCTCCCACAAGGAAGGGGCGACCCCTGAAAGCTCTTGCTGGTCTTCACCGTCCCCGTGCACCCTATCCACAGGCACAACAGAACTGGACTTCTCTGCTTTCCCATAGTCGGTACATCTCACGGCGCTGGTTCTCGGCAGAGACTCTTTCCAAAAAGGGAAACGTCCGGCTCTTTCTCCCACAAGGAAGGGGCCAGCCCTGAAAGCTCTTGCTGCTCTACACCGTCCCCGTGCAGCCTATCCACAGGCACAACAGCACTGGGCATCTGTGCTTTCCCAGAGTCTCAGCATCTCACGGTGCTCGTTCTCGGCAGAGCCTTTTTCTGATAAGGCAAACGTCCGGCTCTTTCTCCCACAAGGAAGGGGCCAGCCCTGAAAGCTCTTGCTGGTCTTCACAGTCCCCGTGCAGCCTATCCACAGGCACAACAGCACTGGGCTTCTCTGCTTTTCCACAGACCATACATCTCAAGGCAGTCATTCTCTTCAGAACCTCTTTCCGTAAAGGCAAATGTCCGGCTCTTTCTCCCACAAGGAAGGGGACAGCCCTGAAATCTCTTGCTGCTCTTCACCGTTCCCGTGCACCCTATCCACAGGCACAACAGCACTGGGCATCTGTGCTTTCCCAGAGACTCAGCATCTCACGGTGCTCGTTCTCGGCAGAGCCTCTTTCCGAAAAATCAAACGTCCGGCTCTTTCTCCCACAAGGAAGGGGTAAGCCCTGAAAGCTCTTGCTGGTCTTCACCGTCCCCGTGCACCCTATCCACAGGCACAACAGAACTGGACTTCTCTGCTTTCCCATAGTCGGTACATCTCGCGGCGCTCGTTCTCGGCAGAGCCTTTTTCCAAAAAGTAAACGTCCGGCTCTTTCTCCCACAAGGAAGGAGCCAGCCCTGAAACCTCTTGCTGCTCTACACCGTCCCCATGCAGCCTATCCACAGGCACAACAGCACTGGGCATCTGTGCTTTCCCAGAGACTCAGCATCTCACGGTGCTCGTTGTCGGCAGAGCCTATTTCCGAAAAATCAAAAGTCCGGCTCTTTCTCCCACAAGGAAGGGGCCAGCCCTGAAAGCTCTTGCTGGTCTTCACAGTCCCCGTGCAGCCTATCCACAGGCACAACAGCACTGGGCTTCTCTGCTTTTCCACAGACCATACATCTCAAGGCAGTCATTCTCTTCAGAACCTCTTTCCGTAAAGGCAAATGTCCGGCTCCTTCTCCCACAAGGAAGGGGCCAGCCCTGAAACCTCTTGCTGCTCTTCACCGTTCCCGTGCACCCTATCCACAGGCACAACAGCACTGGGCATCTGTGCTTTCCCAGAGACTCAGCATCTCACGGTGCTTGTTCTCGGCAGAGCCTCTTTCCGAAAAATCAAACGTCCGGCTCTTTCTCCCACAAGGAAGGGGCCAGCCCTGAAAGCTCTTGCTGGTCTTCACAGTCCCCGTGCAGCCTATCCACAGGCACAACAGCACTGGGCTTCTCTGCTTTCTCACAGTCGGTACATCTCACGGTGCTCGTTCTCAGCAGAGCCTTTTTCTGAAAAGGCAAACGTCCGGCTCATTCTTCCATAAGGAAGGGGTAAGCCCTGAAAGCTCTTGCTGGTCTTCACCGTCCCCGTGCAGCCTATCCACAGGCACAACAGCACTGGGCATCTGTGCTTTCCCATAGTCGGTACATCTCACGGCGCTCGTTCTCGGCAGAGCCTTTTTCCAAAAAGTAAACGTCCGGCTCTTTCTCCCACAAGGAAGGGGCCAGCCCTGAAACCTCTTGCTGGTCTTCAACGTCCCCGTGCAGCCTATCCACAGGCACAACAGCACTGGGCATCTGTGCTTTCCCAGAGACTCAGCATCTCACGGTGATCGTTCTCGGCAGAGCCTTTTTCTGATAAGGCAAACGTCCGGCTCTTTCTCCCACAAGGAAGGGGCCAGCCCTGAAAGCTCTTGCTGGTCTTCACCGTTCCCGTGCACCCTATCCACAGGCACAACAGAACTGGACTTCTCTGCTTTCCCATAGTCGGTACATCTCACGGCGCTGGTTCTCGGCAGAGACTCTTTCCAAAAAGGGAAACGTCCGGCTCTTTCTCCCACAAGGAAGGGGTCAGCCCTGAAAGCTCTTGCTGGTCTTCACCGTTCCCGTGCACCCTATCCACAGGCACAACAACACTGGGCTTCTCTGCTTTTCCACAGACCATACATCTCAAGGCAGTCATTCTCTTCAGAACCTCTTTCCGTAAAGGCAAATGTCCGGCTCCTTCTCCCACAAGGAAGGGGCCAGCCCTGAAAGCTCTTGCTGGTCTTCACCGTTCCCGTGCACCCTATCTACAGGCACAACAGCACTGGGCATCTGTGCTTTCCCAGAGACTCAGCATCTCACGGTGCTTGTTCTCGGCAGAGCCTATTTCTGAAAAAGCAAACGTCCGGCTCTTTCTCCCACAAGGAAGGGGCGACCCCTGAAAGCTCTTGCTGGTCTTCACAGTCCCCGTGCAGCCTATCCACAGGCACAACAGCACTGGGCTTCTCTGCTTTCTCACAGTCGGTACATCTCACGGCGCTCGTTCTCGGCAGAGCCTTTTTCTGAAAAGGCAAACGTCTGGCTCCTTCTTCCATAAGGAAGGGGCCAGCCCTGAAAGCTCTTGCTGGTCTTCACCGTTCCCGTGCACCCTATCCACAGGCACAACAACACTGGGCTTCTCTGCTTTTCCACAGACCATACATCTCAAGGCAGTCATTCTCTTCAGAACCTCTTTCCGTAAAGGCAAATGTCTGGCTCCTTCTCCACAAGGAAGGGGCCAGCCCTGAAACCTCTTGCTGCTCTTCACCGTTCCCGTGCACCCTATCTACAGGCACAACAGCACTGGGCATCTGTGCTTTCCCAGAGACTCAGCATCTCACGGTGCTCGTTCTCGGCAGATCCTATTTCCAAAAAGCAAACGTCCGGCTCTTTCTCCCACAAGGATCGAGCCAGCCCTGAAAGCTCTTGCTGGTCTTCACAGTCCCCGTGCAGCCTATCCACAGGCACAACAGCACTGGGCATCTGTGCTTTCCCAGAGACTCAGCATCTCACGGTGCTTGATCTCGGCAGATCCTCTTTCCGAAAAATCAAACGTCCGGCTCTTTCTCCCACAAGGAAGGGGCCAGCCCTGAAAGCTCTTGCTGGTCTTCACAGTCCCCGTGCAGCCTAGCCACAGGCACAACAGCACTGGGCTTCTCTGCTTTCTCACAGTCGGTACATCTCACGGCGCTCGTTCTCGGCAGAGCCTTTTTCTGAAAAGGCAAACGTCTGGCTCCTTCTTCCATAAGGAAGGGGCGACCCCTGAAAGCTCTTGCTGGTCTTCACCGTTCCCATGCACCCTATCCACAGGCACAACAACACTGGGCTTCTCTGCTTTTCCACAGACCATACATCTCAAGGCAGTCATTCTCTTCAGAGCCTCTTTCCGTAAAGGGAAACGTCCGGCTCCTTCTCCCACAAGGAAGGGGCCAGCCCTGAAAGCTCTTGCTGGTCTTCACGGTTCCCGTGCACCCTATCTACAGGCACAACAGCACTGGGCATCTGTGCTTTCCCAGAGACTCAGCATCTCACGGTGCTTGTTCTCGGCAGAGCCTATTTCCAAAAATCAAACGTCCGGCTCTTTCTCCCACAAGGAAGGGGCCAGCCCTGAAAGCTCTTTCTGGTCTTCACAGTCCCCGTGCAGCCTATCCACAGGCACAACAACACTGGGCTTCTCTGCTTTTCCACAGACCATACATCTCAAGGCAGTCATTCTCTTCAGAACCTCTTTCCGTAAAGGCAAATGTCCGGCTCCTTCTCCCACAAGGAAGGGGCCAGCCCTGAAAGCTCTTGCTGGTCTTCACCATTCCCGTGCACCCTATCTACAGGCACAACAGCACTGGGCATCTGTGCTTTCCCAGAGACTCAGCATCTCACGGTGCTCATTCTCGGCAGAGCCTATTTCCGAAAAATCAAAAGTCCGGCTCTTTCTCCCACAAGGAAGGGGCCAGACCTGAAAGCTCTTGCTGGTCTTCACAGTCCCCGTGCAGCCTATCCACAGGCACAACAGCACTGGGCTTCTCTGCTTTCTCACAGTCGGTACATCTCACGGTGCTCGTTCTCGGCAGAGCCTATTTCTGAAAAAGCAAACGTCCGGCTCTTTCTCCCACAAGGAAGGGGCGACCCCTGAAAGCTCTTGCTGGTCTTCACCGTCCCCGTGCACCCTATCCACAGGCACAACAGAACTGGACTTCTCTGCTTTCCCATAGTCGGTACATCTCACGGCGCTGGTTCTCGGCAGAGACTCTTTCCAAAAAGGGAAACGTCCGGCTCTTTCTCCCACAAGGAAGGGGCCAGCCCTGAAAGCTCTTGCTGCTCTACACCGTCCCCGTGCAGCCTATCCACAGGCACAACAGCACTGGGCATCTGTGCTTTCCCAGAGTCTCAGCATCTCACGGTGCTCGTTCTCGGCAGAGCCTTTTTCTGATAAGGCAAACGTCTGGCTCTTTCTCCCACAAGGAAGGGGCCAGCCCTGAAAGCTCTTGCTGGTCTTCACAGTCCCCGTGCAGCCTATCCACAGGCACAACAGCACTGGGCTTCTCTGCTTTTCCACAGACCATACATCTCAAGGCAGTCATTCTCTTCAGAACCTCTTTCCGTAAAGGCAAATGTCCGGCTCTTTCTCCCACAAGGAAGGGGACAGCCCTGAAAGCTCTTGCTGCTCTTCACCGTTCCCGTGCACCCTATCCACAGGCACAACAGCACTGGGCATCTGTGCTTTCCCAGAGACTCAGCATCTCACGGTGCTCGTTCTCGGCAGAGCCTCTTTCCGAAAAATCAAACGTCCGGCTCTTTCTCCCACAAGGAAGGGGTAAGCCCTGAAAGCTCTTGCTGGTCTTCACCATCCCCGTGCACCCTATCCACAGGCACAACAGAACTGGACTTCTCTGCTTTCCCATAGTCGGTACATCTCGCGGCGCTCGTTCTCGGCAGAGCCTTTTTCCAAAAAGTAAACGTCCGGCTCTTTCTCCCACAAGGAAGGAGCCAGCCCTGAAACCTCTTGCTGCTCTACACCGTCCCCGTGCAGCCTATCCACAGGCACAACAGCACTGGGCACCTGTGCTTTCCCAGAGACTCAGCATCTCACGGTGCTCGTTGTCGGCAGAGCCTATTTCCGAAAAATCAAAAGTCCGGCTCTTTCTCCCACAAGGAAGGGGCCAGCCCTGAAAGCTCTTGCTGGTCTTCACAGTCCCCGTGCAGCCTATCCACAGGCACAACAGCACTGGGCTTCTCTGCTTTTCCACAGACCATACATCTCAAGGCAGTCATTCTCTTCAGAACCTCTTTCCGTAAAGGCAAATGTCCGGCTCCTTCTCCCACAAGGAAGGGGCCAGCCCTGAAAGCTCTTGCTGCTCTTCACCGTTCCCGTGCACCCTATCTACAGGCACAACAGCACTGGGCATCTGTGCTTTCCCAGAGACTCAGCATCTCACGGTGCTCGTTCTCGGCAGAGCCTATTTCCGAAAAATCAAAAGTCCGGCTCTTTCTCCCACAAGGAAGGGGCCAGCCCTGAAAGCTCTTGCTGGTCTTCACAGTCCCCGTGCAGCCTATCCACAGGCACAACAGCACTGGGCTTCTGTGCTTTCTCACAGTCGGTACATCTTACGGTGCTCGTTCTCAGCAGAGCCTTTTTCTGAAAAGGCAAACGTCCGGCTCCTTCTTCCATAAGGAAGGGGTAAGCCCTGAAAGCTCTTGCTGGTCTTCACCGTCCCCGTGCAGCCTATCCACAGGCACAACAGAACTGGACTTCTCTGCTTTCCCATAGTCGGGACATCTCACGGCGCTCGTTCTCGGCAGAGCCTTTTTCCAAAAAGTAAACGTCCGGCTCTTTCTCCCACAAGGAAGGGGCCAGCCCTGAAAGCTCTTGCTGGTCTTCACCATCCCCGTGCAGCCTATCCACAGGCACAACAGCACTGGGCATCTGTGCTTTCCCAGAGACTCAGCATCTCACGGTGCTCGTTGTCGGCAGAGCCTATTTCCGAAAAATCAAAAGTCCGGCTCTTTCTCCCACAAGGAAGGGGCCAGACCTGAAAGCTCTTGCTGGTCTTCACAGTCCCCGTGCAGCCTATCCACAGGCACAACAGCACTGGGCTTCTCTGCTTTCTCACAGTCGGTACATCTCACGGTGCTCGTTCTCGGCAGAGCGTATTTCTGAAAAAGCAAACGTCCGGCTCTTTCTCCCACAAGGAAGGGGCGACCCCTGAAAGCTCTTGCTGGTCTTCACCGTCCCCGTGCACTCTATCCACAGGCACAACAGAACTGGACTTCTCTGCTTTCCCATAGTCGGTACATCTCACGGCGCTGGTTCTCGGCAGAGACTCTTTCCAAAAAGGGAAACGTCCGGCTCTTTCTCCCACAAAGAAGGGGCCAGCCCTGAAAGCTCTTGCTGCTCTACACCGTCCCCGTGCAGCCTATCCACAGGCACAACAGCACTGGGCATCTGTGCTTTCCCAGAGTCTCAGCATCTCACGGTGCTCGTTCTCGGCAGAGCCTTTTTCTGATAAGGCAAACGTCCGGCTCTTTCTCCCACAAGGAAGGGGCCAGCCCTGAAAGCTCTTGCTGGTCTTCACAGTCCCCGTGCAGCCTATCCACAGGCACAACAGCACTGGGCTTCTCTGCTTTTCCACATACCATACATCTCAAGGCAGTCATTCTCTTCAGAACCTCTTTCCGTAAAGGCAAATGTCCGGCTCTTTCTCCCACAAGGAAGGGGACAGCCCTGAAAGCTCTTGCTGCTCTTCACCGTTCCCGTGCACCCTATCCACAGGCACAACAGCACTGGGCATCTGTGCTTTCCCAGAGACTCAGCATCTCACGGTGCTCGTTCTCGGCAGAGACTCTTTCCGAAAAATCAAACGTCCGGCTCTTTCTCCCACAAGGAAGGGGCCAGCCCTGAAAGCTCTTGCTGGTCTTCACCGTCCCCGTGCAGCCTATCCACAGGCACAACAGCACTGGGCATCTGTGCTTTCTCATAGTCGGTACATCTCACGGCGCTCGTTCTTGGCAGAGCCTTTTTCCAAAAAGCAAACGTCCGGCTCTTTCTCCCACAAGGAAGGAGCCAGCCCTGAAACCTCTTGCTGGTCTTCAACGTCCCCGTGCAGCCTATCCACAGGCACAACAGCACTGGGCATCTGTGCTTTCCCAGAGACTCAGCATCTCACGGTGATCGTTCTCGGCAGAGCCTCTTTCCGAAAAAGCAAACGTCCGGCTCTTTCTCCCACAAGGAAGGGGCCAGCCCTGAAACCTCTTGCTGGTCTTCACAGTCCCGTGCAGCCTATCCACAGGCACAACAGCACTGGGCTTCTCTGGTGTCTCACAGTCGGTACATCTCACGGTGCTCGTTCTCAGCAGAGCCTTTTTCTGAAACGATAAACGTCCGGCTCCTACTTCCATAAGGAAGGGGTAAGCCCTGAAACCTCTTGCTGGTCTTCAACGTCCCCGTGCACCCTATCCACAGGCACAACAGAACTGGACTTCTCGGCTTTCCCATAGTCGGTACATCTCACGGCGCTGGTTCTCGGCAGAGCCTCTTTCCGAAAAGTGAAACGTCTTGCTCTTTCTCCCACAAGGAAGGGGCCAGCCCTGAAACCTCTTGCTGGTCTTCAACGTCCCCGTGCACCCTATCCACAGGCACAACAGAACTGGGCATCTGTGCTTTCCCAGAGACTCAGCATCTCACGGTGCTCGTTCTCGGCAGAGCCTATTTCCGAAAAATCAAACGTCCGGCTCTTTCTCCCACAAGGAAGGGGCCAGCCCTGAAAGCTCTTGCTGGTCTTCAACGTCCCCGTGCAGCCTATCCACAGGCACAACAGCACTGGGCTTCTCTGCTTTTCCACAGACCATACATCTCAAGGCAGTCATTCTCTTCAGAACCTCTTTCCGTAAAGGCAAATGTCCGGCTCCTTCTCCCACAAGGAAGGGGCCAGCCCTGAAAGCTCTTGCTGCTCTTCACCGTTCCCGTGCACCCTATCTACAGGCACAACAGCACTGGGCATCTGTGCTTTCCCAGAGACTCAGCATCTCACGGTGCTCGTTCTCAGCAGAGCCTATTTCCGAAAAATCAAACGTCCGGCTCTTTCTCCCACAAGGAAGGGGCCAGCCCTGAAAGCTCTTGCTGGTCTTCACAGTCCCCGTGCAGCCTATCCACAGGCACAACAGCACTGGGCTTCTCTGCTTTTCCACAGACCATACATCTCAAGGCAGTCATTCTCTTCAGAACCTCTTTCCGTAAAGGCAAACGTCCGGCTCCTTCTCCCACAAGGAAGGGGCCAGCCCTGAAAGCTCTTGCTGGTCTTCACGGTTCCCGTGCACCCTATCTACAGGCACAACAGCACTGGGCATCTGTGCTTTCCCAGAGACTCAGCATCTCACGGTGCTTGTTCTCGGCAGAGCCTCTTTCCGAAAAATCAAACGTTCAGCTCTTTCTCCCACAAGGAAGGGGCCAGCCCTGAAAGCTCTTGCTGGTCTTCAACGTCCCCGTGCAGCCTATCCACAGGCACAACAGCACTGGGCTTCTCTGGTTTCTCACAGTCGGTACATCTCACGGTGCTCGTTCTCAGCAGAGCCTTTTTCTGAAACGATAAACGTCCGGCTCCTACTTCCATAAGGAAGGGGTAAGCCCTGAAACCTCTTGCTGGTCTTCAACGTCCCCGTGCACCCTATCCACAGGCACAACAGAACTGGACTTCTCGGCTTTCCCATAGTCGGTACATCTCACGGCGCTGGTTCTCGGCAGAGCCTCTTTCCGAAAAGGGAAACGTCTTGCTCTTTCTCCCACAAGGAAGGGGCCAGCCCTGAAACCTCTTGCTGGTCTTCAACGTCCCCGTGCACCCTATCCACAGGCACAACAGAACTGGGCATCTGTGCTTTCCCAGAGACTCAGCATCTCACGGTGCTCGTTCTCGGCAGAGCCTATTTCCGAAAAATCAAACGTCCGGCTCTTTCTCCCACAAGGAAGGGGCCAGCCCTGAAAGCTCTTGCTGGTCTTCAACGTCCCCGTGCAGCCTATCCACAGGCACAACAGCACTGGGCTTCTCTGCTTTTCCACAGACCATACATCTCAAGGCAGTCATTCTCTTCAGAACCTCTTTCCGTAAAGGCAAATGTCCGGCTCCTTCTCCCACAAGGAAGGGGCCAGCCCTGAAAGCTCTTGCTGCTCTTCACCGTTCCCGTGCACCCTATCTACAGGCACAACAGCACTGGGCATCTGTGCTTTCCCAGAGACTCAGCATCTCACGGTGCTCGTTCTAAACAGAGCCGATTTCCGAAAAATCAAACGTCCGGCTCTTTCTCCCACAAGGAAGGGGCCAGCCCTGAAAGCTCTTGCTGGTCTTCACAGTCCCCGTGCAGCCTATCCACAGGCACAACAGCACTGGGCTTCTCTGCTTTTCCACAGACCATACATCTCAAGGCAGTCATTCTCTTCAGAACCTCTTTCCGTAAAGGCAAACGTCCGGCTCCTTCTCCCACAAGGAAGGGGCCAGCCCTGAAAGCTCTTGCTGGTCTTCACGGTTCCCGTGCACCCTATCTACAGGCACAACAGCACTGGGCATCTGTGCTTTCCCAGAGACTCAGCATCTCACGGTGCTTGTTCTCGGCAGAGCCTCTTTCCGAAAAATCAAACGTCCGGCTCTTTCTCCCACAAGGAAGGGGCCAGCCCTGAAAGCTCTTGCTGGTCTTCAACGTCCCCGTGCAGCCTATCCACAGGCACAACAGCACTGGGCTTCTCTGGTTTCTCACAGTCGGTACATCTCACGGTGCTCGTTCTCAGCAGAGCCTTTTTCTGAAAAGGCAAACGTCCGGCTCCTTCTTCCATAAGGAAGGGGTAAGCCCTGAAAGCTCTTGCTGGTCTTCACCGTCCCCGTGCACCCTATCCACAGGCACAACAGCACTGGGCATCTGTGCTTTCCCAGAGACTCAGCATCTCACGGTGCTCGTTCTCGGCAGAGCCTTTTTCTGATAAGGCAAACGTCCGGCTCATTCTCCCACAAGGAAGGGGCCAGCCCTGAAAGCTCTTGCTGGTCTTCAACGTCCCCGTGCAGCCTATCCACAGGCACAACAGCACTGGGCATCTGTGCTTTCCCAGAGACTCAGCATCTCACGGTGCTCGTTCTCGGCAGAGCCTATTTCCGAAAAAGCAAACGTCCGGCTCTTTCTCCCACAAGGAAGGGGCCAGCCCTGAAAGCTCTTGCTGGTCTTCACAGTCCCGTGCACCCTATCCACAGGCACAACAGCACTGGGCTTCTCTGGTTTCTCACAGTCGGTACATCTCACGGTGCTCGTTCTCAGCAGAGCCTTTTTCTGAAACGATAAACGTCCGGCTCCTACTTCCATAAGGAAGGGGTAAGCCCTGAAACCTCTTGCTGGTCTTCACCGTTCCCGTGCACCCTATCCACAGGCACAACAGAACTGGACTTCTCGGCTTTCCCATAGTCGGTACATCTCACGGCGCTGGTTCTCGGCAGAGCCTCTTTCCGAAAAGGGAAACGTCTGGCTCTTTCTCCCACAAGGAAGGGGCCAGCCCTGAAACCTCTTGCTGGTCTTCAAAGTCCCCGTGCACCCTATCCACAGGCACAACAGAACTGGGCATCTGTGCTTTCCCAGAGACTCAGCATCTCACGGTGCTCGTTGTCGGCAGAGCCTATTTCCGAAAAATCAAACGTCCGGCTCTTTCTCCCACAAGGAAGGGGCCAGCCCTGAAAGCTCTTGCTGGTCTTCGCAGTCCCCGTGCAGCCTATCCACAGGCACAACAGCACTGGGCTTCTCTGCTTTTCCACAGACCATACATCTCAAGGCAGTCATTCTCTTCAGAACCTCTTTCCGTAAAGGCAAATGTCCGGCTCCTTCTCCCACAAGGAAGGGGCCAGCCCTGAAACCTCTTGCTGGTCTTCACGGTTCCCGTGCACCCTATCTACAGGCACAACAGCACTGGGCATCTGTGCTTTCCCAGAGACTCAGCATCTCACGGTGCTCGTTCTCAGCAGAGCCTATTTCCGAAAAATCAAACGTCCGGCTCTTTCTCCCACAAGGAAGGGGCCAGCCCTGAAAGCTCTTGCTGGTCTTCACAGTCCCCGTGCAGCCTATCCACAGGCACAACAGCACTGGGCTTCTGTGCTTTCTCACAGTCGGTACATCTCACGGTGCTCGTTCTCAGCAGAGCCTTTTTCTGAAAAGGCAAACGTCCGGCTCCTTCTTCCATAAGGAAGGGGTAAGCCCTGAAAGCTCTTGCTGGTCTTCACCGTCCCCGTGCACCCTATCCACAGGCACAACAGCACTGAGCATCTGTGCTTTCCCATAGTCGGTACATCTCACGGCGCTCGTTCTCGGCAGAGCCTTTTTCCAAAAAGTAAACATCCGGCTCTTTCTCCCACAAGGAATGAGCCAGCCCTGAAACCTCTTGCTGGTCTTCAACGTCCCCGTGCAGCCTATCCACAGGCACAACAGCACTGGGCATCTGTGCTTTCCCAGAGACTCAGCATCTCACGGTGCTCGTTCTCGGCAGAGCCTTTTTCTGATAAGGCAAACGTCCGGCTCTTTCTCCCACAAGGAAGGGGCCAGCCCTGAAAGCTCTTGCTGGTCTTCAACGTCCCCGTGCAGCCTATCCACAGGCACAACAGCACTGGGCTTCTCTGCTTTTCCACAGACCATACATCTCAAGGCAGTCATTCTCTTCAGAACCTCTTTCCGTAAAGGCAAATGTCCGGCTCCTTCTCCCAGAAGGAAGGGCCAGCCCTGAAAGCTCTTGCTGGTCTTCACCGTTCCCGTGCACCCTATCTACAGGCACAACAGCACTGGGCATCTGTGCTTTCCCATAGTCGGTACATCTCACGGCGCTTGTTCTCGGCAGAGCCTCTTTCCAAAAAGTAAACGTCCGGCTCTTTCTCCCACAAGGAAGGGGCCAGCCCTGAAACCTCTTGCTGGTCTTCACCGTTCCCGTGCACCCTCTCTACAGGCACAACAGAACTGGGCATCTGTGCTTTCCCAGAGACTCAGCATCTCACGGTGCTCGTTCTCGGCAGATCCTATTTCCGAAAAAGCAAATGTGAGGCTCTTTCTCCCACAAGGAAGGGGCCAGCCCTGAAAGCTCTTGCTGGTCTTCAATGTCCCCGTGCAGCCTATCCACAGGCACAACAGCACTGGGCATCTGTGCTTTCCCAGAGACTCAGCATCTCACGGTGCTCGTTCTCGGCAGAGCCTTTTTCTGATAAGGCAAACGTCCGGCTCTTTCTCCCACAAAAAAGGGGCCAGCCCTGAAAGCTCTTGCTGGTCTTCACAGTCCCCGTGCAGCCTATCCACAGGCACAACAGCACTGGGCTTCTCTGCTTTTCCACAGACCATACATCTCAAGGCAGTCATTCTCTTCAGAACCTCTTTCCGTAAAGGCAAATGTCCGGCTCCTTCTCCCACAAGGAAGGGGCCAGCCCTGAAAGCTCTTGCTGTTCGTCACCGTTCCCGTGCACCCACTCTACAGGCACAACAGCACTGGGCATCTGTGCTTTCCCAGAGACTCAGCATCTCACGGTGCTTGTTCTCGGCAGAGCCTCTTTCCGAAAAATCAAACGTCCGGCTCTTTCTCCCACAAGGAAGGGGCCAGCCCTGAAAGCTCTTGCTGGTCTTCACAGTCCCCGTGCAGCCTATCCACAGGCACAACAGCACTGGGCTTCTCTGCTTTCTCACAGTCGGTACATCTCACGGTGCTCGTTCTCAGCAGAGCCTTTTTCTGAAAAGGCAAACATCCGGCTCCTTCTTCCATAAGGAAGGGGCACCCCTGAAAGCTCTTGCTGGTCTTCACCGTCCCCGTGCACCCTATCCACAGGCACAACAGCACTGGGCATCTGTGCTTTCCCATAGTCGGTACATCTCACGGCGCTCGTTCTGGGCAGAGCCTTTTTCCAAAAAGCAAACGTCCGGCTCTTTCTCCCACAAGGAAGGGGCTTGCCCTGAAAGCTCTTGCTGGTCTTCACAGTCCCCGTGCAGCTTATCCACAGGCACAACAGCACTGGGCTTCTCTGCTTTCTCACAGTCGGTACATCTCACGGTGCTCGTTCTCAGCAGAGCCTTTTTCTGATAAGGCAAACGTCCGGCTCCTTCTTCCATAAGGAAGGGGTAAGCCCTGAAAGCTCTTGCTGGTGTTCACCGTTCCCGTGCACCCTATCCACAGGCACAACAACACTGGGCTTCTCTGCTTTTCCACAGACCATACATCTCAAGGCAGTCATTCTCTTCAGAACCTCTTTCCGTAAAGGCAAATGTCCGGCTCCTTCTCCCACAAGGAAGGGGCCAGCCCTGAAAGCTCTTGCTGCTCTTCACCGTTCCCGTGCAGCCTATCCACAGGCACAACAGCACTGGGCATCTGTGCTTTCCCATAGTCGGTACATCTCACAGCGCTCGTTCTCGGCAGAGCCTTTTTGTGAAAAGCAAACGTCCGGCTCTTTCTCCCACAAGGAAGGAGCCAGCCCTGAAACCTGTTGCTGGTCTTTAACGTCCCCGTGCAGCCTATCCACAGGCACAACAGCACTGGGCATCTGTGCTTTCCCAGAGACTCAGCATCTCACGGTGCTCGTTCTCGGCAGAGCCTCTTTCCGAAAAATCAAAAGTCCGGCTCTTTCTCCCACAAGGAAGGGGCCAGCCCTGAAAGCTCTTGCTGCTCTACACCGTCCCCGTGCACCCTATCCACAGGCACAACAGCACTGGGCTTCTCTGCTTTCTCACAGTCGGTACATCTCACGGCGCTCGTTCTCAGCAGAGCCTTTTTCTGAAAAGGGAAACGTGCGGCTCCTTCTTCCATAAGGAAGGGGCGACCCCTGAAAGCTCTTGCTGGTCTTCACCGTTCCCGTACACCCTATCCACAGGCACAACAGCACTGGGCATCTGTGCTTTCCCAGAGACTCAGCATCTCACGGTGCTCGTTCTCGGCAGAGCCTATTTCCGAAAAAGCAAATGTCCGGCTCTTTCTCCCACAAGGAAGGGGCCAGCCCTGAAAGCTCTTGCTGGTCTTCACAGTCCCCGTGCAGCCTATCCACAGGCACAACAGCACTGGCTTCTCTGCTTTCTCACAGTCGGTACATCTCACAGCGTTTGTTCTCGGCAGAGCCTTTTTCTGAAAAGGCAAACGTCCGGCTCCTTCTTCCATAAGGAAGGGGTAAGCCCTGAAAGCTCTTGCTGGTCTTCACCGTTCCCTTGCAGCCTATCCACAGGCACAACAGCACTGGGCTTCTCTGCTTTCTCACAGTCGGTACATCTCACGGTGCTCGTTCTCAGCAGAGCCTTTTTCTGAAACGACAAACGTCCGGCTCCTTCTTCCATTTGGAAGGGGCGACCCCTGAAAGCTCTTGCTGGTCTTCACCGTTCCCGTGCACCCTATCCACAGGCACAACAGCACTGGGCATCTGTGCTTTCCCAGAGACTCAGCATCTCACGGTGCTCGTTCTCGGCAGAGCCTATTTCCGAAAAAGCAAATGTCCGGCTCTTTCTCCCACAAGGAAGGGGCCAGCCCTGAAAGCTCTTGCTGGTCTTCACAGTCCCCATGCAGCCTATCCACAGGCACAACAGCACTGGGCATCTGTGCTTTCCCAGAGACTCAGCATCTCACGGTGCTTGTTCTCATCAGAGCCTCTTTCCGAAAAATCAAAAGTCCAGCTCTTTCTCCCACAAGGAAGGGGCCAGCCCTGAAAGCTCTTGCTGCTCTACACCGTCCCCGTGCACCCTATCCACAGGCACAACAGAACTGTACTTCTCTGCTTTCCCAGAGTCGGTACATCTCACGGCAATGGTTCTCGGCAGAGACTCTTTCCAAAAAGGGAAACGTCCGGCTCTTTCTCCCACAAGGAAGGGGTAAGCCCTGAAAGCTCTTGCTGCTCTTCACCGTCCCCGTGCAGCCTATCCACAGGCACAACAGCACTGGGCATCTGTGCTTTCCCAGAGACTCAGCATCTCACGGTGATCGTTCTCGGCAGAGCCTATTTCCGAAAAATCAATCGTCTGGCTCTTTCTCACACAAGGAAGGGGCCAGCCCTGAAAGCTCTTGCTGGTCTTCAACGTCCCCGTGCAGCCTCTCCACAGGCACAACAGCACTGGGCTTCTCTGCTTTCTCACAGTCGGTACATCTCACGGCGCTCGTTCTCGGCAGAGCCTTTTTCTGAAAAGGCAAACGTCTGGCTCCTTCTTCCATAAGGAAGGGGCGACCCCTGAAAGCTCTTGCTGGTCTTCACCGTCCCCGTGCACCCTATCCACAGGCACAACAGCACTGGGCATCTGTGCTTTCCCAGAGACTCAGCATCTCACGGTGCTTGTTCTCGGCAGAGCCTCTTTCCGAAAAATCAAACGTCCGGCTCTTTCTCCCACAAGGAAGGGGCCAGCCCTGAAAGCTCTTGCTGGTCTTCAGAGTCCCCGTGCAGCCTATCCACAGGCACAACAGCACTGGGCATCTGTGCTTTCCCAGAGACTCAGCATCTCACGGTGCTCGTTCTCGGCAGAGCCTATTTCCGAAAAATCAATCATCTGGCTCTTTCTCACACAAGGAAGGGGCCAGCCCTGAAAGCTCTTGCTGGTCTTCACAGTCCCCGTGCAGCCTATCCACAGGCACAACAGCACTGGGCAACTGTGCTTTCCCAGAGACTCAGCATCTCACGGTGCTCGTTCTCGGCAGAGCCTCTTTCCGAAAAATCAAAAGTCCGGCTCTTTCTCCCACAAGGAAGGGGCCAGCCCTGAAAGCTCTTGCTGCTCTACACCGTCCCCGTGCACCCTATCCACAGGCACAACAGCACTGGGCTTCTCTGCTTTCTCACAGTCGGTACATCTCACGGCGCTCGTTCTCAGCAGAGCCTTTTTCTGAAAAGGGAAACGTCCGGCTCCTTCTTCCATAAGGAAGGGGCGACCCCTGAAAGCTCTTGCTGGTCTTCACCGTTCCCGTACACCCTATCCACAGGCACAACAGCACTGGGCATCTGTGCTTTCCCAGAGACTCAGCATCTCACGTTGCTCGTTCTCGGCAGAGCCTATTTCCGAAAAAGCAAATGTCCGGCTCTTTCTCCCACAAGGAAGGGGCCAGCCCTGAAAGCTCTTGCTGCTCTTCACCGTCCCCGTGCAGCCTATCCACAGGCACAACAGCACTGGGCATCTGTGCTTTCCCAGAGACTCAGCATCTCACGGTGCTCGTTCTCGGCAGAGCCTATTTCCGAAAAAGCAAACGTCCGGCTCTTTCTCCCACAAGGAAGGGGCCAGCCCTGAAAGCTCTTGCTGGTCTTCACCGTTCCCTTGCAGCCTATCCACAGGCACAACAGCACTGGGCTTCTCTGCTTTCTCACAGTCGGTACATCTCACGGTGCTCGTTCTCAGCAGAGCCTTTTTCTGAAACGACAAACGTCCGGCTCCTTCTTCCATTTGGAAGGGGCGACCCCTGAAAGCTCTTGCTGGTCTTCACCGTTCCCGTGCACCCTATCCACAGGCACAACAGCACTGGGCATCTGTGCTTTCCCAGAGACTCAGCATCTCACGGTGCTCGTTCTCGGCAGAGCCTATTTCCGAAAAAGCAAATGTCCGGCTCTTTCTCCCACAAGGAAGGGGCCAGCCCTGAAAGCTCTTGCTGGTCTTCACAGTCCCTGTGCAGCCTATCCACAGGCACAACAGCACTGGGCATCTGTGCTTTCCCAGAGACTCAGCATCTCACGGTGCTTGTTCTCGGCAGAGCCTCTTTCCGAAAAATCAAAAGTCCAGCTCTTTCTCCCACAAGGAAGGGGCCAGCCCTGAAAGCTCTTGCTGCTCTACACCGTCCCCGTGCACCCTATCCACAGGCACAACAGAACTGTACTTCTCTGCTTTCCCAGAGTCGGTACATCTCACGGCAATGGTTCTTGGCAGAGACTCTTTCCAAAAAGGGAATCGTCCGGCTCTTTCTCCCACAAGGAAGGGGTAAGCCCTGAAAGCTCTTGCTGCTCTTCACCGTCCCCGTGCAGCCTATCCACAGGCACAACAGCACTGGGCATCTGTGCTTTCCCAGAGACTCAGCATCTCACGGTGATCGTTCTCGGCAGAGCCTATTTCCGAAAAAGCAAACGTCCGGCTCTTTCTCCCACAAGGAAGGGGCCAGCCCTGAAAGCTCTTGCTGGTCTTCACAGTCCCCGTGCAGCCTATCCACAGGCACAACAGCACTGGGCTTCTCTGCTTTCTCACAGTCGGTACATCTCACGGTGCTCGTTCTCAGCAGAGCCTTTTTCTGAAAAGGCAAACGTCTGGCTCCTTCTTCCATAAGGAAGGGGCGACCCCTGAAAGCTCTTGCTGGTCTTCACCGTCCCCGTGCACCCTATCCACAGGCACAACAGCACTGGGCATCTGTGCTTTCCCAGAGACTCAGCATCTCACGGTGCTCGTTCTCGGCAGAGCCTATTTCCGAAAAATCAAACGTCCGGCTCTTTCTCCCACAAGGAAGGGGCCAGCCCTGAAACCTCTTGCTGGTCTTCACAGTCCCCGTGCACCCTATCCACAGGCACAACAGCACTGGGCTTCTCTGCTTTTCCACAGACCATACATCTCAAGGCAGTCATTCTCTTCAGAACCTCTTTCCGTAAAGGCAAACGTCCGGCTCCTTCTCCCACAAGGAAGGGGCCAGCCCTGAAAGCTCTTGCTGGTCTTCACGGTTCCCGTGCACCCTATCTACAGGCACAACAGCACTGGGCATCTGTGCTTTCCCAGAGACTCAGCATCTCACGGTGCTTGTTCTCGGCAGAGCCTCTTTCCGAAAAATCAAACGTCCGGCTCTTTCTCCCACAAGGAAGGGGCCAGCCCTGAAAGCTCTTGCTGGTCTTCAACGTCCCCGTGCAGCCTATCCACAGGCACAACAGCACTGGGCTTCTCTGCTTTCTCACAGTCGGTACATCTCACGGTGCTCGTTCTCAGCAGAGCCTTTTTCTGAAAAGGCAAACGTCCGGCTCCTTCTTCCATAAGGAAGGGGTAAGCCCTGAAAGCTCTTGCTGGTCTTCACCGTCCCCGTGCACCCTATCCACAGGCACAACAGCACTGGGCATCTGTGCTTTCCCAGAGACTCAGCATCTCACGGTGCTCGTTCTCGGCAGAGCCTTTTTCTGATAAGGCAAACGTCCGGCTCATTCTCCCACAAGGAAGGGGCCAGCCCTGAAACCTCTTGCTGGTCTTCAACGTCCCCGTGCAGCCTATCCACAGGCACAACAGCACTGGGCATCTGTGCTTTCCCAGAGACTCAGCATCTCACGGTGCTCGTTCTCGGCAGAGCCTTTTTCTGATAAGGCAAACGTCCGGCTCTTTCTCCCACAAGGAAGGGGCCAGCCCTGAAAGCTCTTGCTGGTCTTCAACGTCCCCGTGCAGCCTATCCACAGGCACAACAGCACTGGGCTTCTCTGCTTTTCCACAGACCATACATCTCAAGGCAATCATTCTCTTCAGAACCTCTTTCCGTAAAGGCAAATGTCCGGCTCCTTCTCCCAGAAGGAAGGGCCAGCCCTGAAAGCTCTTGCTGGTCTTCACCGTTCCCGTGCACCCTATCTACAGGCACAACAGCACTGGGCATCTGTGCTTTCCCATAGTCGGTACATCTCACGGCGCTTGTTCTCGGCAGAGCCTCTTTCCAAAAAGTAAACGTCCGGCTCTTTCTCCCACAAGGAAGGGGCCAGCCCTGAAACCTCTTGCTGGTCTTCACCGTTCCCGTGCACCCTCTCTACAGGCACAACAGAACTGGGCATCTGTGCTTTCCCAGAGACTCAGCATCTCACGGTGCTCGTTCTCGGCAGATCCTATTTCCGAAAAAGCAAATGTGAGGCTCTTTCTCCCACAAGGAAGGGGCCAGCCCTGAAAGCTCTTGCTGGTCTTCAATGTCCCCGTGCAGCCTATCCACAGGCACAACAGCACTGGGCATCTGTGCTTTCCCAGAGACTCAGCATCTCACGGTGCTCGTTCTCGGCAGAGCCTTTTTCTGATAAGGCAAACGTCCGGCTCTTTCTCCCACAAGGAAGGGGCCAGCCCTGAAAGCTCTTGCTGGTCTTCACAGTCCCCGTGCAGCCTATCCACAGGCACAACAGCACTGGGCTTCTCTGCTTTTCCACAGACCATACATCTCAAGGCAGTCATTCTCTTCAGAACCTCTTTCCGTAAAGGCAAATGTCCGGCTCCTTCTCCCACAAGGAAGGGGCCAGCCCTGAAAGCTCTTGCTGTTCGTCACCGTTCCCGTGCACCCACTCTACAGGCACAACAGCACTGGGCATCTGTGCTTTCCCAGAGACTCAGCATCTCACGGTGCTTGTTCTCGGCAGAGCCTCTTTCCGAAAAATCAAACGTCCGGCTCTTTCTCCCACAAGGAAGGGGCCAGCCCTGAAAGCTCTTGCTGGTCTTCACAGTCCCCGTGCAGCCTATCCACAGGCACAACAGCACTGGGCTTCTCTGCTTTCTCACAGTCGGTACATCTCACGGTGCTCGTTCTCAGCAGAGCCTTTTTCTGAAAAGGCAAACATCCGGCTCCTTCTTCCATAAGGAAGGGGCACCCCTGAAAGCTCTTGCTGGTCTTCACCGTCCCCGTGCACCCTATCCACAGGCACAACAGCACTGGGCTTCTGTGCTTTCCCATAGTCGGTACATCTCACGGCGCTCGTTCTGGGCAGAGCCTTTTTCCAAAAAAGCAAACGTCCGGCTCTTTCTCCCACAAGGAAGGAGCCAGCCCTGAAACCTCTTGCTGGTCTTCAACGTCCCCGTGCACCCTATCCACAGGCACAACAGAACTGGGCATCTGTGATTTCCCAGAGACTCAGCATCTCACGGTGCTTGTTCTCGGCAGAGCCTCTTTCCGAAAAATCAAATGTCCGGCTCTTTCTCCCACAAGGAAGGGGCCAGCCCTGAAAGCTCTTGCTGGTCTTCACAGTCCCCGTGCAGCCTATCCACAGGCACAACAGCACTGGGCTTCTCTGGTTTCTCACAGTCGGTACATCTCACGGTGCTCGTTCTCAGCAGAGCCTTTTTCTGAAAAGACAAACGTCCGGCTCCTTCTTCCATAAGGAAGGGGTAAGCCCTGAAAGCTCTTGCTGGTCTTCACCGTCCCCGTGCACCCTATCCACAGGCACAACAGCACTGGGCATCTGTGCTTTCCCATAGTCGGTACATCTCACGGCGCTCGTTCTGGGCAGAGCCTTTTTCCAAAAAGTAAACGTCCGGCTCTTTCTCCCACAAGGAAGGAGCCAGCCCTGAAAGCTCTTGCTGGTCTTCAACGTCCCCGTGCAGCCTATCCACAGGCACAACAGCACTGGGCATCTGTGCTTTCCCAGAGACTCAGCATCTCACGGTGCTCGTTCTCGGCAGAGCCTATTACCGAAAAATCAAACGTCCGGCTCTTTCTCCCACAAGGAAGGGGCCAGCCCTGAAAGCTCTTGCTGGTCTTCACAGTCCCCGTGCAGCCTATCCACAGGCACAACAGCACTGGGCTTCTCTGCTTTTCCACAGACCATACATCTCAAGGCAGTCATTCTCTTCAGAACCTCTTTCCGTAAAGGCAAATGTCCGGCTCCTTCTCCCACAAGGAAGGGGCCAGCCCTGAAACCTCTTGCTGCTCTTCACCGTTCCCGTGCACCCTATCTACAGGCACAACAGCACTGGGCATCTGTGCTTTCCCAGAGACTCAGCATCTCACGGTGCTCGTTCTCGGCAGAGCCTATTTCCGAAAAAGCAAACGTCCGGCTCTTTCTCCCACAAGGAAGGGGCCAGCCCTGAAAGCTCTTGCTGCTCTTCACAGTCCCCGTGCAGCCTATCCACAGGCACAACAGCACTGGGCTTCTCTGCTTTTCCACAGACCATACATCTCAAGGCAGTCATTCTCTTCAGAACCTCTTTCCGTAAAGGCAAATGTCCGGCTCCTTCTCCCACAAGGAAGGGGCCAGCCCTGAAAGCTCTTGCTGGTCTTCACCGTTCCCGTGCACCCTATCTACAGGCACAACAGCACTGGGCATCTGTGCTTTCCCAGAGACTCAGCATCTCACGGTGCTCATTCTCGGCAGAGCCTATTTCCGAAAAATCAAACGTCCGGCTCTTTCTCCCACAAGGAAGGGGCCAGCCCTGAAAGCTCTTGCTGGTCTTCAACGTCCCCGTGCAGCCTATCCACAGGCACAACAGCACTGGGCTTCTCTGCTTTCTCACAGTCGGTACATCTCACGGTGCTCGTTCTCGGCAGAGCCTATTTCTGAAAAAGCAAACGTCCGGCTCTTTCTCCCACAAGGAAGGGGCGACCCCTGAAAGCTCTTGCTGGTCTTCACCGTCCCCGTGCACCCTATCCACAGGCACAACAGAACTGGACTTCTCTGCTTTCCCATAGTCGGTACATCTCACGGCGCTCGTTCTCGGCAGAGCCTTTTTCCAAAAAGTAAACGTCCGGCTCTTTCTCCCACAAGGAAGGAGCCAGCCCTGAAAGCTCTTGCTGGTCTTCAACATCCCCGTGCAGCCTATCCACAGGCACAACAGCACTGGGCATCTGTGCTTTCCCAGAGACTCAGCATCTCACGGTGCTCGTTCTCGGCAGAGCCTATTACCGAAAAATCAAACGTCCGGCTCTTTCTCCCACAAGGAAGGGGCCAGCCCTGAAAGCTCTTGCTGGTCTTCACAGTCCCCGTGCAGCCTATCCACAGGCACAACAGCACTGGGCTTCTCTGCTTTTCCACAGACCATACATCTCAAGGCAGTCATTCTCTTCAGAACCTCTTTCCGTAAAGGCAAATGTCCGGCTCCTTCTCCCACAAGGAAGGGGCCAGCCCTGAAACCTCTTGCTGCTCTTCACCGTTCCCGTGCACCCTATCTACAGGCACAACAGCACTGGGCATCTGTGCTTTCCCAGAGACTCAGCATCTCACGGTGCTCGTTCTCGGCAGAGCCTATTTCCGAAAAAGCAAACGTCCGGCTCTTTCTCCCACAAGGAAGGGGCCAGCCCTGAAAGCTCTTGCTGGTCTTCACAGTCCCCGTGCAGCCTATCCACAGGCACAACAGCACTGGGCTTCTCTGCTTTTCCACAGACCATACATCTCAAGGCAGTCATTCTCTTCAGAACCTCTTTCCGTAAAGGCAAATGTCCGGCTCCTTCTCCCACAAGGAAGGGGCCAGCCCTGAAAGCTCTTGCTGGTCTTCACCGTTCCCGTGCACCCTATCTACAGGCACAACAGCACTGGGCATCTGTGCTTTCCCAGAGACTCAGCATCTCACGGTGCTCATTCTCGGCAGAGCCTATTTCCGAAAAATCAAAAGTCCGACTCTTTCTCCCACAAGGAAGGGGCCAGCCCTGAAAGCTCTTGCTGGTCTTCACAGTCCCCGTGCAGCCTATCCACAGGCACAACAGCACTGGGCTTCTCTGCTTTCTAACAGTCGGTACATCTCACGGTGCTCGTTCTCGGCAGAGCCTATTTCTGAAAAAGCAAACGTCTGGCTCTTTCTCCCACAAGGAAGGGGCGACCCCTGAAAGCTCTTGCTGGTCTTCACCGTCCCCGTGCACCCTATCCACAGGCACAACAGAACTGGACTTCTCTGCTTTCCCATAGTCGGTACATCTCACGGCGCTGGTTCTCGGCAGAGACTCTTTCCAAAAAGGGAAACGTCCGGCTCTTTCTCCCACAAGGAAGGGGCCAGCCCTGAAAGCTCTTGCTGCTCTACACCGTCCCCGTGCAGCCTATCCACAGGCACAACAGCACTGGGCATCTGTGCTTTCCCAGAGTCTCAGCATCTCACGGTGCTCGTTCTCGGCAGAGCCTTTTTCTGATAAGGCAAACCTCCGGCTCTTTCTCCCACAAGGAAGGGGCCAGCCCTGAAAGCTCTTGCTGGTCTTCACAGTCCCCGTGCAGCCTATCCACAGGCACAACAGCACTGGGCTTCTCTGCTTTTCCACAGACCATACATCTCAAGGCAGTCATTCTCTTCAGAACCTCTTTCCGTAAAGGCAAATGTCCGGCTCTTTCTCCCACAAGGAAGGGGACAGCCCTGAAAGCTCTTGCTGCTCTTCACCGTTCCCGTGCACCCTATCCACAGGCACAACAGCACTGGGCATCTGTGCTTTCCCAGAGACTCAGCATCTCACGGTGCTCGTTCTCGGCAGAGCCTCTTTCCGAAAAATCAAACGTCCGGCTCTTTCTCCCACAAGGAAGGGGTAAGCCCTGAAAGCTCTTGCTGGTCTTCACCATCCCCGTGCACCCTATCCACAGGCACAACAGAACTGGACTTCTCTGCTTTCCCATAGTCGGTACATCTCGCGGCGCTCGTTCTCGGCAGAGCCTTTTTCCAAAAAGTAAACGTCCGGCTCTTTCTCCCACAAGGAAGGAGCCAGCCCTGAAACCTCTTGCTGCTCTACACCGTCCCCGTGCAGCCTATCCACAGGCACAACAGCACTGGGCACCTGTGCTTTCCCAGAGACTCAGCATCTCACGGTGCTCGTTGTCGGCAGAGCCTATTTCCGAAAAATCAAAAGTCCGGCTCTTTCTCCCACAAGGAAGGGGCCAGCCCTGAAAGCTCTTGCTGGTCTTCACAGTCCCCGTGCAGCCTATCCACAGGCACAACAGCACTGGGCTTCTCTGCTTTTCCACAGACCATACATCTCAAGGCAGTCATTCTCTTCAGAACCTCTTTCCGTAAAGGCAAATGTCCGGCTCCTTCTCCCACAAGGAAGGGGCCAGCCCTGAAACCTCTTGCTGCTCTTCACCGTTCCCGTGCACCCTATCTACAGGCACAACAGCACTGGGCATCTGTGCTTTCCCAGAGACTCAGCATCTCACGGTGCTCGTTCTCGGCAGAGCCTATTTCCGAAAAAGCAAACGTCCGGCTCTTTCTCCCACAAGGAAGGGGCCAGCCCTGAAACCTCTTGCTGGTCTTCACAGTCCCCGTGCAGCCTATCCACAGGCACAACAGCACTGGGCTTCTCTGCTTTTCCACAGACCATACATCTCAAGGCAGTCATTCTCTTCAGAACCTCTTTCCGTAAAGGCAAATGTCCGGCTCCTTCTCCCACAAGGAAGGGGCCAGCCCTGAAAGCTCTTGCTGGTCTTCACCGTTCCCGTGCACCCTATCTACAGGCACAACAGCACTGGGCATCTGTGCTTTCCCAGAGACTCAGCATCTCACGGTGCTCGTTCTCGGCAGAGCCTATTTCCGAAAAATCAAAAGTCCGGCTCTTTCTCCCACAAGGAAGGGGCCAGCCCTGAAAGCTCTTGCTGGTCTTCACAGTCCCCGTGCAGCCTATCCACAGGCACAACAGCACTGGGCTTCTCTGCTTTCTCACAGTCGGTACATCTCACGGTGCTCGTTCTCAGCAGAGCCTTTTTCTGAAAAGGCAAACGTCCGGCTCCTTCTTCCATAAGGAAGGGGTAAGCCCTGAAAGCTCTTGCTGGTCTTCACCGTCCCCGTGCACCCTATCCACATACACAACAGCACTGGGCTTCTCTGCTTTCTAACAGTCGGTACATCTCACGGTGCTCGTTCTCGGCAGAGCCTATTTCTGAAAAAGCAAACGTCCGGCTCTTTCTCCCACAAGGAAGGGGCGACCCCTGAAAGCTCTTGCTGGTCTTCACCGTCCCCGTGCACCCTATCCACAGGCACAACAGAACTGGACTTCTCTGCTTTCCCATAGTCGGTACATCTCACGGCGCTGGTTCTCGGCAGAGACTCTTTCCAAAAAGCGAAACGTCCGGCTCTTTCTCCCACAAGGAAGGGGCCAGCCCTGAAAGCTCTTGCTGCTCTACACCGTCCCCGTGCAGCCTATCCACAGGCACAACAGCACTGGGCATCTGTGCTTTCCCAGAGTCTCAGCATCTCACGGTGCTCGTTCTCGGCAGAGCCTTTTTCTGATAAGGCAAACCTCCGGCTCTTTCTCCCACAAGGAAGGGGCCAGCCCTGAAAGCTCTTGCTGGTCTTCACAGTCCCCGTGCAGCCTATCCACAGGCACAACAGCACTGGGCTTCTCTGCTTTTCCACAGACCATACATCTCAAGGCAGTCATTCTCTTCAGAACCTCTTTCCGTAAAGGCAAATGTCCGGCTCTTTCTCCCACAAGGAAGGGGACAGCCCTGAAAGCTCTTGCTGCTCTTCACCGTTCCCGTGCACCCTATCCACAGGCACAACAGCACTGGGCATCTGTGCTTTCTCATAGTCGGTACATCTCACGGCGCTCGTTCTTGGCAGAGCCTTTTTCCAAAAAGCAAACGTCCGGCTCTTTCTCCCACAAGGAAGGAGCCAGCCCTGAAACCTCTTGCTGGTCTTCAACGTCCCCGTGCAGCCTATCCACAGGCACAACAGCACTGGGCATCTGTGCTTTCCCAGAGACTCAGCATCTCACGGTGATCGTTCTCGGCAGAGCCTCTTTCCGAAAAAGCAAACGTCCGGCTCTTTCTCCCACAAGGAAGGGGCCAGCCCTGAAAGCTCTTGCTGGTCTTCACAGTCCCCGTGCAGCCTATCCACAGGCACAACAGCACTGGGCTTCTCTGCTTTCTCACAGTCGGTACATCTCACGGCGCTCGTTCTCGGCAGAGTCTTTTTCTGAAAAGGCAAACGTCTGGCTCCTTCTTCCATAAGGAAGGGGCGACCCCTGAAAGGTCTTGCTGGTCTTCACCGTTCCCGTGCACCCTATCCACAGGCACAACAACACTGGGCTTCTCTGTTTTTCCACAGACCATACATCACAAGGCAGTCATTCTCTTCAGAACCTCTTTCCGTAAAGGCAAACGTCCGGCTCCTTCTCCCACAAGGAAGGGGCCAGCCCTGAAAGCTCTTGCTGGTCTTCACGGTTCCCGTGCACCCTATCTACAGGCACAACAGCACTGGGCATCTGTGCTTTCCCAGAGACTCAGCATCTCACGGTGCTTGTTCTCGGCAGAGCCTATTTCCGAAAAAGCAAACGTCCGGCTCTTTCTCCCACAAGGAAGGGGCGACCCCTGAAAGCTCTTGCTGGTCTTCACAGTCCCCGTGCAGCCTATCCACAGGCACAACAGCACTGGGCTTCTCTGCTTTCTCACAGTCGGAACATCTCACGGCGCTCGTTCTCGGCAGAGCCTTTTTCTGAAAAGGCAAAAGTCTGGCTCCTTCTTCCATAAGGAAGGGGCGACCCCTGAAAGCTCTTGCTGGTCTTCACCGTTCCCGTGCACCCTATCCACAGGCACAACAACACTGGGCTTCTCTGCTTTTCCACAGGCCATACATCTCAAGGCGGTCATTTTTTTCAGAACCTCTTTCCGTAAAGGCAAATGACTGGCTCCTTCTCCACAAGGAAGGGGCCAGCCCTGAAAGCTCTTGCTGGTCTTCACCGTTCCCGTGCACCCTATCTACAGGCACAACAACACTGGGCATCTGTGCTTTCCCAGATTCTCAGCATCTCATGGTGATCGTTCTCGGCAGAGCCTATTTCCAAAAAGCAAACGTCCGGCTCTTTCTCCCACAAGGAACGAGCCAGCCCTGAAACCTCTTGCTGGTCTTCAACGTCCCCGTGCAGCCTATCCACAGGCACAACAGCACTGGGCATCTGTGCTTTCCCAGAGACTCAGCATCTCACGGTGCTCGTTCTCGGCAGAGCCTATTTCCGAAAAAGCAAACGTCCGGCTCTTTCTCCCACAAGGAAGGGGCCAGCCCTGAAAGCTCTTGCTGGTCTTCACCATCCCCGTGCAGCCTATCCACAGGCACAACAGCACTGGGCATCTGTGCTTTCCCAGAGACTCAGCATCTCACGGTGCTTGTTCTCGGCAGAGCCTCTTTCCGAAAAATCAAAAGTCCGGCTCTTTCTCCCACAAGGAAGGGGCCAGCCCTGAAAGCTCTTGCTGCTCTACACCGTCCCCGTGCACCCTATCCACAGGCACAACAGCACTGGGATTCTCTGCTTTCTCACAGTCGGTACATCTCACGGTGCTCGTTCTCAGCAGAGCCTTTTTCTGAAAAGGCAAACGTCCGGCTCCTTCTTCCATTTGGAAGGGGCGACCCCTGAAAGCTCTTGCTGGTCTTCACCGTTCCCGTGCACCCTATCCACAAGCACAACAGAACTGGACTTCTCTGCTTTCCCATAGTCGGTACATCTCACGGCGCTGGTTCTCGGCAGAGACTCTTTCTAAAAAGGGAAACATCCGGCTCTTTCTCCCACAAGGAAGGGGCCAGCCCTGAAAGCTCTTCCTGCTCTACACTGTCCCTGTGCACCCTATCCACAGGCACAACAGCACTGGGCATCTGTGCTTTCCCATAGTCGGTACATCTCACAGCGCTCGTTCTCGGCAGAGCCTTTTTGTGAAAAGCAAACGTCCGGCTCTTTCTCCCACAAGGAAGGAGCCAGCCCTGAAACCTCTTGCTGGTCTTTAACGTCCCCGTGCAGCCTATCCACAGGCACAACAGCACTGGGCATCTGTGCTTTCCCAGAGACTCAGCATCTCACGGTGCTCGTTCTCGGCAGAGCCTCTTTCCGAAAAATCAAAAGTCCGGCTCTTTCTCCCACAAGGAAGGGGCCAGCCCTGAAAGCTCTTGCTGCTCTACACCGTCCCCGTGCACCCTATCCACAGGCACAACAGCACTGGGCTTCTCTGCTTTCTCACAGTCGGTACATCTCACGGCGCTCGTTCTCAGCAGAGCCTTTTTCTGAAAAGGGAAACGTGCGGCTCCTTCTTCCATAAGGAAGGGGCGACCCCTGAAAGCTCTTGCTGGTCTTCACCGTTCCCGTACACCCTATCCACAGGCACAACAGCACTGGGCATCTGTGCTTTCCCAGAGACTCAGCATCTCACGGTGCTCGTTCTCGGCAGAGCCTATTTCCGAAAAAGCAAATGTCCGGCTCTTTCTCCCACAAGGAAGGGGCCAGCCCTGAAAGCTCTTGCTGGTCTTCACAGTCCCCGTGCAGCCTATCCACAGGCACAACAGCACTGGCTTCTCTGCTTTCTCACAGTCGGTACATCTCACAGCGTTTGTTCACGGCAGAGCCTTTTTCTGAAAAGGCAAACGTCCGGCTCCTTCTTCCATAAGGAAGGGGTAAGCCCTGAAAGCTCTTGCTGGTCTTCACCGTTCCCTTGCAGCCTATCCACAGGCACAACAGCACTGGGCTTCTCTGCTTTCTCACAGTCGGTACATCTCACGGTGCTCGTTCTCAGCAGAGCCTTTTTCTGAAACGACAAACGTCCGGCTCCTTCTTCCATTTGGAAGGGGCGACCCCTGAAAGCTCTTGCTGGTCTTCACCGTTCCCGTGCAGCCTATCCACAGGCACAACAGCACTGGGCATCTGTGCTTTCCCAGAGACTCAGCATCTCACGGTGATCGTTCTCGGCAGAGCCTATTTCCGAAAAATCAATCGTCTGGCTCTTTCTCACACAAGGAAGGGACCAGCCCTGAAAGCTCTTGCTGGTCTTCAGAGTCCCCGTGCACCCTATCCACAGGCACAACAGCACTGGGCATCTGTGCTTTCCCAGAGACTCAGCATCTCACAGTGCTCGTTCTCTGCAGAACCTCTTTCCGAAAAATCAAAAGTCCGGCTCTTTCTCCCACAAGGAAGGGGCCAGCCCTGAAAGCTCTTGCTGCTCTACACCGTCCCCGTGCACCCTATCCACAGGCACAACAGAACTGTACTTCTCTGCTTTCCCAGAGTTGGTACATCTCACGGCAATGGTTCTCGGCAGAGACTCTTTCCAAAAAGGGAAACGTCCGGCTCTTTCTCCCACAAGGAAGGGGCCAGCCCTGAAAGCTCTTGCTGGTCTTCAACGTCCCCGTGCAGCCTCTCCACAGGCACAACAGCACTGGGCTTCTCTGCTTTCTCACAGTCGGTACATCTCACGGCGCTCGTTCTCGGCAGAGCCTTTTTCTGAAAAGGCAAACGTCTGGCTCCTTCTTCCATAAGGAAGGGGCGACCCCTGAAAGCTCTTGCTGGTCTTCACCGTCCCCGTGCACCCTATCCACAGGCACAACAGCACTGGGCATCTGTGCTTTACCAGAGACTCAGCATCTCACGGTGATCGTTCTCGGCAGAGCCTATTTCCGAAAAATCAATCGTCTGGCTCTTTCTCACACAAGGAAGGGACCAGCCCTGAAAGCTCTTGCTGGTCTTCAGAGTCCCCGTGCACCCTATCCACAGGCACAACAGCACTGGGCATCTGTGCTTTCCCAGAGACTCAGCATCTCACGGTGCTCGTTCTCGGCAGAGCCTATTTCCGAAAAATCAATCATCTGGCTCTTTCTCACACAAGGAAGGGGCCAGCCCTGAAAGCTCTTGCTGGTCTTCACAGTCCCCGTGCAGCCTATCCACAGGCACAACAGCACTGGGCATCTGTGCTTTCCCAGAGACTCAGCATCTCACGGTGCTCGTTCTCGGCAGAGCCTCTTTCCGAAAAATCAAAAGTCCGGCTCCTTCTCCCACAAGGAAGGGGCCAGCCCTGAAAGCTCTTGCTGCTCTACACCGTCCCCGTGCACCCTATCCACAGGCACAACAGCACTGGGCTTCTCTGCTTTCTCACAGTCGGTACATCTCACGGCGCTCGTTCTCAGCAGAGCCTTTTTCTGAAAAGGGAAACGTGCGGCTCCTTCTTCCATAAGGAAGGGGCGACCCCTGAAAGCTCTTGCTGGTCTTCACCGTTCCCGTACACCCTATCCACAGGCACAACAGCACTGGGCATCTGTGCTTTCCCAGAGACTCAGCATCTCACGGTGCTCGTTCTCGGCAGAGCCTATTTCCGAAAAAGCAAATGTCCGGCTCTTTCTCCCACAAGGAAGGGGCCAGCCCTGAAAGCTCTTGCTGCTCTTCACCGTCCCCGTGCAGCCTATCCACAGGCACAACAGCACTGGGCATCTGTGCTTTCCCAGAGACTCAGCATCTCACGGTGATCGTTCTCGGCAGAGCCTATTTCCGAAAAAGCAAACGTCCGGCTCTTTCTCCCACAAGGAAGGGGCCAGCCCTGAAAGCTCTTGCTGGTCTTCACCGTTCCCTTGCAGCCTATCCACAGGCACAACAGCACTGGGCTTCTCTGCTTTCTCACAGTCGGTACATCTCACGGTGCTCGTTCTCAGCAGAGCCTTTTTCTGAAACGACAAACGTCCGGCTCCTTCTTCCATAAGGAAGGGGCGACCCCTGAAAGCTCTTGCTGGTCTTCAACGTCCCCGTGCAGCCTATCCACAGGCACAACAGCACTGGGCATCTGTGCTTTCCCAGAGACTCACCATCTCACGGTGCTCGTTCTCGGCAGAGCCTATTACCGAAAAATCAAACGTCCGGCTCTTTCTCCCACAAGGAAGGGGCCAGCCCTGAAAGCTCTTGCTGGTCTTCACAGTCCCCGTGCAGCCTATCCACAGGCACAACAGCACTGGGCTTCTCTGCTTTTCCACAGACCATACATCTCAAGGCAGTCATTCTCTTCAGAACCTCTTTCCGTAAAGGCAAATGTCCGGCTCCTTCTCCCACAAGGAAGGGGCCAGCCCTGAAACCTCTTGCTGCTCTTCACCGTTCCCGTGCACCCTATCTACAGGCACAACAGCACTGGGCATCTGTGCTTTCCCAGAGACTCAGCATCTCACGGTGCTCGTTCTCGGCAGAGCCTATTTCCGAAAAAGCAAACGTCCGGCTCTTTCTCCCACAAGGAAGGGGCCAGCCCTGAAAGCTCTTGCTGCTCTTCACAGTCCCCGTGCAGCCTATCCACAGGCACAACAGCACTGGGCTTCTCTGCTTTTCCACAGACCATACATCTCAAGGCAGTCATTCTCTTCAGAACCTCTTTCCGTAAAGGCAAATGTCCGGCTCCTTCTCCCACAAGGAAGGGGCCAGCCCTGAAAGCTCTTGCTGGTCTTCACCGTTCCCGTGCACCCTATCTACAGGCACAACAGCACTGGGCATCTGTGCTTTCCCAGAGACTCAGCATCTCACGGTGCTCATTCTCGGCAGAGCCTATTTCCGAAAAATCAAACGTCCGGCTCTTTCTCCCACAAGGAAGGGGCCAGCCCTGAAAGCTCTTGCTGGTCTTCAACGTCCCCGTGCAGCCTATCCACAGGCACAACAGCACTGGGCTTCTCTGCTTTCTCACAGTCGGTACATCTCACGGTGCTCGTTCTCGGCAGAGCCTATTTCTGAAAAAGCAAACGTCCGGCTCTTTCTCCCACAAGGAAGGGGAGACCCCTGAAAGCTCTTGCTGGTCTTCACCGTCCCCGTGCACCCTATCCACAGGCACAACAGAACTGGACTTCTCTGCTTTCCCATAGTCGGTACATCTCACGGCGCTCGTTCTCGGCAGAGCCTTTTTCCAAAAAGTAAACGTCCGGCTCTTTCTCCCACAAGGAAGGAGCCAGCCCTGAAACCTCTTGCTGCTCTACACCGTCCCCGTGCAGCCTATCCACAGGCACAACAGCACTGGGCACCTGTGCTTTCCCAGAGACTCAGCATCTCACGGTGCTCGTTCTCGGCAGAGCCTATTACCGAAAAATCAAACGTCCGGCTCTTTCTCCCACAAGGAAGGGGCCAGCCCTGAAAGCTCTTGCTGGTCTTCACAGTCCCCGTGCAGCCTATCCACAGGCACAACAGCACTGGGCTTCTCTGCTTTTCCACAGACCATACATCTCAAGGCAGTCATTCTCTTCAGAACCTCTTTCCGTAAAGGCAAATGTCCGGCTCCTTCTCCCACAAGGAAGGGGCCAGCCCTGAAACCTCTTGCTGCTCTTCACCGTTCCCGTGCACCCTATCTACAGGCACAACAGCACTGGGCATCTGTGCTTTCCCAGAGACTCAGCATCTCACGGTGCTCGTTCTCGGCAGAGCCTATTTCCGAAAAAGCAAACGTCCGGCTCTTTCTCCCACAAGGAAGGGGCCAGCCCTGAAAGCTCTTGCTGGTCTTCACAGTCCCCGTGCAGCCTATCCACAGGCACAACAGCACTGGGCTTCTCTGCTTTTCCACAGACCATACATCTCAAGGCAGTCATTCTCTTCAGAACCTCTTTCCGTAAAGGCAAATGTCCGGCTCCTTCTCCCACAAGGAAGGGGCCAGCCCTGAAAGCTCTTGCTGGTCTTCACCGTTCCCGTGCACCCTATCTACAGGCACAACAGCACTGGGCATCTGTGCTTTCCCAGAGACTCAGCATCTCACGGTGCTCATTCTCGGCAGAGCCTATTTCCGAAAAATCAAAAGTCCGGCTCTTTCTCCCACAAGGAAGGGGCCAGCCCTGAAAGCTCTTGCTGGTCTTCACAGTCCCCGTGCAGCCTATCCACAGGCACAACAGCACTGGGCTTCTCTGCTTTCTAACAGTCGGTACATCTCACGGTGCTCGTTCTCGGCAGAGCCTATTTCTGAAAAAGCAAACGTCTGGCTCTTTCTCCCACAAGGAAGGGGCGACCCCTGAAAGCTCTTGCTGGTCTTCACCGTCCCCGTGCACCCTATCCACAGGCACAACAGAACTGGACTTCTCTGCTTTCCCATAGTCGGTACATCTCACGGCGCTGGTTCTCGGCAGAGACTCTTTCCAAAAAGGGAAACGTCCGGCTCTTTCTCCCACAAGGAAGGGGCCAGCCCTGAAAGCTCTTGCTGCTCTACACCGTCCCCGTGCAGCCTATCCACAGGCACAACAGCACTGGGCATCTGTGCTTTCCCAGAGTCTCAGCATCTCACGGTGCTCGTTCTCGGCAGAGCCTTTTTCTGATAAGGCAAACGTCCGGCTCTTTCTCCCACAAGGAAGGGGCCAGCCCTGAAAGCTCTTGCTGGTCTTCACAGTCCCCGTGCAGCCTATCCACAGGCACAACAGCACTGGGCTTCTCTGCTTTTCCACAGACCATACATCTCAAGGCAGTCATTCTCTTCAGAAACTCTTTCCGTAAAGGCAAATGTCCGGCTCTTTCTCCCACAAGGAAGGGGACAGCCCTGAAAGCTCTTGCTGCTCTTCACCGTTCCCGTGCACCCTATCCACAGGCACAACAGCACTGGGCATCTGTGCTTTCCCAGAGACTCAGCATCTCACGGTGCTCGTTCTCGGCAGAGCCTCTTTCCGAAAAATCAAACGTCCGGCTCTTTCTCCCACAAGGAAGGGGTAAGCCCTGAAAGCTCTTGCTGGTCTTCACCATCCCCGTGCACCCTATCCACAGGCACAACAGAACTGGACTTCTCTGCTTTCCCATAGTCGGTACATCTCGCGGCGCTCGTTCTCGGCAGAGCCTTTTTCCAAAAAGTAAACGTCCGGCTCTTTCTCCCACAAGGAAGGAGCCAGCCCTGAAACCTCTTGCTGCTCTACACCGTCCCCGTGCAGCCTATCCACAGGCACAACAGCACTGGGCACCTGTGCTTTCCCAGAGACTCAGCATCTCACGGTGCTCGTTGTCGGCAGAGCCTATTTCCGAAAAATCAAAAGTCCGGCTCTTTCTCCCACAAGGAAGGGGCCAGCCCTGAAAGCTCTTGCTGGTCTTCACAGTCCCCGTGCAGCCTATCCACAGGCACAACAGCACTGGGCTTCTCTGCTTTTCCACAGACCATACATCTCAAGGCAGTCATTCTCTTCAGAACCTCTTTCCGTAAAGGCAAATGTCCGGCTCCTTCTCCCACAAGGAAGGGGCCAGCCCTGAAACCTCTTGCTGCTCTTCACCGTTCCCGTGCACCCTATCTACAGGCACAACAGCACTGGGCATCTGTGCTTTCCCAGAGACTCAGCATCTCACGGTGCTCGTTCTCGGCAGAGCCTATTTCCGAAAAAGCAAACGTCCGGCTCTTTCTCCCACAAGGAAGGGGCCAGCCCTGAAACCTCTTGCTGGTCTTCACAGTCCCCGTGCAGCCTATCCACAGGCACAACAGCACTGGGCTTCTCTGCTTTTCCACAGACCATACATCTCAAGGCAGTCATTCTCTTCAGAACCTCTTTCCGTAAAGGCAAATGTCCGGCTCCTTCTCCCACAAGGAAGGGGCCAGCCCTGAAAGCTCTTGCTGGTCTTCACCGTTCCCGTGCACCCTATCTACAGGCACAACAGCACTGGGCATCTGTGCTTTCCCAGAGACTCAGCATCTCACGGTGCTCGTTCTCGGCAGAGCCTATTTCCGAAAAATCAAAAGTCCGGCTCTTTCTCCCACAAGGAAGGGGCCAGCCCTGAAAGCTCTTGCTGGTCTTCACAGTCCCCGTGCAGCCTATCCACAGGCACAACAGCACTGGGCTTCTCTGCTTTTCCACAGACCATACATCTCAAGGCAGTCATTCTCTTCAGAACCTCTTTCCGTAAAGGCAAATGTCCGGCTCCTTCTCCCACAAGGAAGGGGCCAGCCCTGAAACCTCTTGCTGCTCTTCACCGTTCCCGTGCACCCTATCTACAGGCACAACAGCACTGGGCATCTGTGCTTTCCCAGAGACTCAGCATCTCACGGTGCTCGTTCTCGGTAGAGCCTATTTCCGAAAAAGCAAACGTCCGGCTCTTTCTCCCACAAGGAAGGGGCCAGCCCTGAAACCTCTTGCTGGTCTTCACAGTCCCCGTGCAGCCTATCCACAGGCACAACAGCACTGGGCTTCTCTGCTTTTCCACAGACCATACATCTCAAGGCAGTCATTCTCTTCAGAACCTCTTTCCGTAAAGGCAAATGTCCGGCTCCTTCTCCCACAAGGAAGGGGCCAGCCCTGAAAGCTCTTGCTGGTCTTCACCGTTCCCGTGCACCCTATCTACAGGCACAACAGCACTGGGCATCTGTGCTTTCCCAGAGACTCAGCATCTCACGGTGCTCGTTCTCGGCAGAGCCTATTTCCGAAAAATCAAAAGTCCGGCTCTTTCTCCCACAAGGAAGGGGCCAGCCCTGAAAGCTCTTGCTGGTCTTCACAGTCCCCGTGCAGCCTATCCACAGGCACAACAGCACTGGGCTTCTCTGCTTTCTCACAGTCGGTACATCTCACGGTGCTCGTTCTCAGCAGAGCCTTTTTCTGAAAAGGCAAACGTCCGGCTCCTTCTTCCATAAGGAAGGGGTAAGCCCTGAAAGCTCTTGCTGGTCTTCACCGTCCCCGTGCACCCTATCCACATACACAACAGCACTGGGCTTCTCTGCTTTCTAACAGTCGGTACATCTCACGGTGCTCGTTCTCGGCAGAGCCTATTTCTGAAAAAGCAAACGTCCGGCTCTTTCTCCCACAAGGAAGGGGCGACCCCTGAAAGCTCTTGCTGGTCTTCACCGTCCCCGTGCACCCTATCCACAGGCACAACAGAACTGGACTTCTCTGCTTTCCCATAGTCGGTACATCTCACGGCGCTGGTTCTCGGCAGAGACTCTTTCCAAAAAGCGAAATGTCCGGCTCTTTCTCCCACAAGGAAGGGGCCAGCCCTGAAAGCTCTTGCTGCTCTACACCGTCCCCGTGCAGCCTATCCACAGGCACAACAGCACTGGGCATCTGTGCTTTCCCAGAGACTCAGCATCTCACGGTGCTCGTTCTCGGCAGAGCCTTTTTCTGATAAGGCAAACCTCCGGCTCTTTCTCCCACAAGGAAGGGGCCAGCCCTGAAAGCTCTTGCTGGTCTTCACAGTCCCCGTGCAGCCTATCCACAGGCACAACAGCACTGGGCTTCTCTGCTTTTCCACAGACCATACATCTCAAGGCAGTCATTCTCTTCAGAACCTCTTTCCGTAAAGGCAAATGTCCGGCTCTTTCTCCCACAAGGAAGGGGACAGCCCTGAAAGCTCTTGCTGCTCTTCACCGTTCCCGTGCACCCTATCCACAGGCACAACAGCACTGGGCATCTGTGCTTTCCAGAGACTCAGCATCTCACGGTGCTCGTTCTCGGCAGAGCCTCTTTCCGAAAAATCAAACGTCCGGCTCTTTCTCCCACAAGGAAGGGGCCAGCCCTGAAAGCTCTTGCTGGTCTTCACCGTCCCCGTGCAGCCTATCCACAGGCACAACAGCACTGGGCATCTGTGCTTTCTCATAGTCGGTACATCTCACGGCGCTCGTTCTTGGCAGAGCCTTTTTCCAAAAAGCAAACGTCCGGCTCTTTCTCCCACAAGGAAGGAGCCAGCCCTGAAACCTCTTGCTGGTCTTCAACGTCCCCGTGCAGCCTATCCACAGGCACAACAGCACTGGGCATCTGTGCTTTCCCAGAGACTCAGCATCTCACGGTGATCGTTCTCGGCAGAGCCTCTTTCCGAAAAAGCAAACGTCCGGCTCTTTCTCCCACAAGGAAGGGGCCAGCCCTGAAAGCTCTTGCTGGTCTTCACAGTCCCCGTGCAGCCTATCCACAGGCACAACAGCACTGGGCTTCTCTGCTTTCTCACAGTCGGTACATCTCACGGCGCTCGTTCTCGGCAGAGTCTTTTTCTGAAAAGGCAAACGTCTGGCTCCTTCTTCCATAAGGAAGGGGCGACCCCTGAAAGGTCTTGCTGGTCTTCACCGTTCCCGTGCACCCTATCCACAGGCACAACAACACTGGGCTTCTCTGTTTTTCCACAGACCATACATCACAAGGCAGTCATTCTCTTCAGAACCTCTTTCCGTAAAGGCAAACGTCCGGCTCCTTCTCCCACAAGGAAGGGGCCAGCCCTGAAAGCTCTTGCTGGTCTTCACGGTTCCCGTGCACCCTATCTACAGGCACAACAGCACTGGGCATCTGTGCTTTCCCAGAGACTCAGCATCTCACGGTGCTTGTTCTCGGCAGAGCCTATTTCCGAAAAAGCAAACGTCCGGCTCTTTCTCCCACAAGGAAGGGGCCAGCCCTGAAAGCTCTTGCTGGTCTTCACAGTCCCCGTGCAGCCTATCCACAGGCACAACAGCACTGGGCTTCTCTGCTTTCTCACAGTCGGAACATCTCACGGCGCTCGTTCTCGGCAGAGCCTTTTTCTGAAAAGGCAAACGTCTGGCTCCTTCTTCCATAAGGAAGGGGCGACCCCTGAAAGCTCTTGCTGGTCTTCACCGTTCCCGTGCACCCTATCTACAGGCACAACAACACTGGGCATCTGTGCTTTCCCAGATTCTCAGCATCTCATGGTGATCGTTCTCGGCAGAGCCTATTTCCAAAAAGCAAACGTCCGGCTCTTTCTCCCACAAGGAACGAGCCAGCCCTGAAACCTCTTGCTGGTCTTCAACGTCCCCGTGCAGCCTATCCACAGGCACAACAGCACTGGGCATCTGTGCTTTCCCAGAGACTCAGCATCTCACGGTGCTCGTTCTCGGCAGAGCCTATTTCCGAAAAAGCAAACGTCCGGCTCTTTCTCCCACAAGGAAGGGGCCAGCCCTGAAAGCTCTTGCTGGTCTTCACCATCCCCGTGCAGCCTATCCACAGGCACAACAGCACTGGGCATCTGTGCTTTCCCAGAGACTCAGCATCTCACGGTGCTTGTTCTCGGCAGAGCCTCTTTCGGAAAAATCAAAAGTCCGGCTCTTTCTCCCACAAGGAAGGGGCCAGCCCTGAAAGCTCTTGCTGCTCTACACCGTCCCCGTGCACCCTATCCACAGGCACAACAGCACTGGGATTCTCTGCTTTCTCACAGTCGGTACATCTCACGGTGCTCGTTCTCAGCAGAGCCTTTTTCTGAAAAGGCAAACGTCCGGCTCCTTCTTCCATTTGGAAGGGGCGACCCCTGAAAGCTCTTGCTGGTCTTCACCGTTCCCGTGCACCCTATCCACAAGCACAACAGAACTGGACTTCTCTGCTTTCCCATAGTCGGTACATCTCACGGCGCTGGTTCTCGGCAGAGACTCTTTCTAAAAAGGGAAACATCCGGCTCTTTCTCCCACAAGGAAGGGGCCAGCCCTGAAAGCTCTTCCTGCTCTACACTGTCCCTGTGCACCCTATCCACAGGCACAACAGCACTGGGCATCTGTGCTTTCCCATAGTCGGTACATCTCACAGCGCTCGTTCTCGGCAGAGCCTTTTTGTGAAAAGCAAACGTCCGGCTATTTCTCCCACAAGGAAGGAGCCAGCCCTGAAACCTCTTGCTGGTCTTTAACGTCCCCGTGCAGCCTATCCACAGGCACAACAGCACTGGGCATCTGTGCTTTCCCAGAGACTCAGCATCTCACGGTGCTCGTTCTCGGCAGAGCCTATTTCCGAAAAATCAATCATCTGGCTCTTTCTCACACAAGGAAGGGGCCAGCCCTGAAAGCTCTTGCTGGTCTTCACAGTCCCCGTGCAGCCTATCCAAAGGCACAACAGCACTGGGCATCTGTGCTTTCCCAGAGACTCAGCATCTCACGGTGCTCGTTCTCGGCAGAGCCTCTTTCCGAAAAATCAAAAGTCCGGCTCTTTCTCCCACAAGGAAGGGGCCAGCCCTGAAAGCTCTTGCTGGTCTTCACAGTCCCCGTGCAGCCTATCCACAGGCACAACAGCACTGGGCTTCTCTGCTTTCTCACAGTCGGTACATCTCACGGTGCTCGTTCTCAGCAGAGCCTTTTTCTGAAAAGGCAAACGTCCGGCTCCTTCTTCCATAAGGAAGGGGTAAGCCCTGAAAGCTCTTGCTGGTCTTCACCGTCCCCGTGCACCCTATCCACATACACAACAGCACTGGGCTTCTCTGCTTTCTAACAGTCGGTACATCTCACGGTGCTCGTTCTCGGCAGAGCCTATTTCTGAAAAAGCAAACGTCCGGCTCTTTCTCCCACAAGGAAGGGGCGACCCCTGAAAGCTCTTGCTGGTCTTCACCGTCCCCGTGCACCCTATCCACAGGCACAACAGAACTGGACTTCTCTGCTTTCCCATAGTCGGTACATCTCACGGCGCTGGTTCTCGGCAGAGACTCTTTCCAAAAAGCGAAATGTCCGGCTCTTTCTCCCACAAGGAAGGGGCCAGCCCTGAAAGCTCTTGCTGCTCTACACCGTCCCCGTGCAGCCTATCCACAGGCACAACAGCACTGGGCATCTGTGCTTTCCCAGAGTCTCAGCATCTCACGGTGCTCGTTCTCGGCAGAGCCTTTTTCTGATAAGGCAAACCTCCGGCTCTTTCTCCCACAAGGAAGGGGCCAGCCCTGAAAGCTCTTGCTGGTCTTCACAGTCCCCGTGCAGCCTATCCACAGGCACAACAGCACTGGGCTTCTCTGCTTTTCCACAGACCATACATCTCAAGGCAGTCATTCTCTTCAGAACCTCTTTCCGTAAAGGCAAATGTCCGGCTCTTTCTCCCACAAGGAAGGGGACAGCCCTGAAAGCTCTTGCTGCTCTTCACCGTTCCCGTGCACCCTATCCACAGGCACAACAGCACTGGGCATCTGTGCTTTCCAGAGACTCAGCATCTCACGGTGCTCGTTCTCGGCAGAGCCTCTTTCCGAAAAATCAAACGTCCGGCTCTTTCTCCCACAAGGAAGGGGCCAGCCCTGAAAGCTCTTGCTGGTCTTCACCGTCCCCGTGCAGCCTATCCACAGGCACAACAGCACTGGGCATCTGTGCTTTCTCATAGTCGGTACATCTCACGGCGCTCGTTCTTGGCAGAGCCTTTTTCCAAAAAGCAAACGTCCGGCTCTTTCTCCCACAAGGAAGGAGCCAGCCCTGAAACCTCTTGCTGGTCTTCAACGTCCCCGTGCAGCCTATCCACAGGCACAACAGCACTGGGCATCTGTGCTTTCCCAGAGACTCAGCATCTCACGGTGATCGTTCTCGGCAGAGCCTCTTTCCGAAAAAGCAAACGTCCGGCTCTTTCTCCCACAAGGAAGGGGCCAGCCCTGAAAGCTCTTGCTGGTCTTCACAGTCCCCGTGCAGCCTATCCACAGGCACAACAGCACTGGGCTTCTCTGCTTTCTCACAGTCGGTACATCTCACGGCGCTCGTTCTCGGCAGAGTCTTTTTCTGAAAAGGCAAACGTCTGGCTCCTTCTTCCATAAGGAAGGGGCGACCCCTGAAAGGTCTTGCTGGTCTTCACCGTTCCCGTGCACCCTATCCACAGGCACAACAACACTGGGCTTCTCTGTTTTTCCACAGACCATACATCACAAGGCAGTCATTCTCTTCAGAACCTCTTTCCGTAAAGGCAAACGTCCGGCTCCTTCTCCCACAAGGAAGGGGCCAGCCCTGAAAGCTCTTGCTGGTCTTCACGGTTCCCGTGCACCCTATCTACAGGCACAACAGCACTGGGCATCTGTGCTTTCCCAGAGACTCAGCATCTCACGGTGCTTGTTCTCGGCAGAGCCTATTTCCGAAAAAGCAAACGTCCGGCTCTTTCTCCCACAAGGAAGGGGCCAGCCCTGAAAGCTCTTGCTGGTCTTCACAGTCCCCGTGCAGCCTATCCACAGGCACAACAGCACTGGGCTTCTCTGCTTTCTCACAGTCGGAACATCTCACGGCGCTCGTTCTCGGCAGAGCCTTTTTCTGAAAAGGCAAACGTCTGGCTCCTTCTTCCATAAGGAAGGGGCGACCCCTGAAAGCTCTTGCTGGTCTTCACAGTCCCCGTGCAGCCTATCTACAGGCACAACAACACTGGGCATCTGTGCTTTCCCAGATTCTCAGCATCTCATGGTGATCGTTCTCGGCAGAGCCTATTTCCAAAAAGCAAACGTCCGGCTCTTTCTCCCACAAGGAACGAGCCAGCCCTGAAACCTCTTGCTGGTCTTCAACGTCCCCGTGCAGCCTATCCACAGGCACAACAGCACTGGGCATCTGTGCTTTCCCAGAGACTCAGCATCTCACGGTGCTCGTTCTCGGCAGAGCCTATTTCCGAAAAAGCAAACGTCCGGCTCTTTCTCCCACAAGGAAGGGGCCAGCCCTGAAAGCTCTTGCTGGTCTTCACCATCCCCGTGCAGCCTATCCACAGGCACAACAGCACTGGGCATCTGTGCTTTCCCAGAGACTCAGCATCTCACGGTGCTTGTTCTCGGCAGAGCCTCTTTCCGAAAAATCAAAAGTCCGGCTCTTTCTCCCACAAGGAAGGGGCCAGCCCTGAAAGCTCTTGCTGCTCTACACCGTCCCCGTGCACCCTATCCACAGGCACAACAGCACTGGGATTCTCTGCTTTCTCACAGTCGGTACATCTCACGGTGCTCGTTCTCAGCAGAGCCTTTTTCTGAAAAGGCAAACGTCCGGCTCCTTCTTCCATTTGGAAGGGGCGACCCCTGAAAGCTCTTGCTGGTCTTCACCGTTCCCGTGCACCCTATCCACAAGCACAACAGAACTGGACTTCTCTGCTTTCCCATAGTCGGTACATCTCACGGCGCTGGTTCTCGGCAGAGACTCTTTCTAAAAAGGGAAACATCCGGCTCTTTCTCCCACAAGGAAGGGGCCAGCCCTGAAAGCTCTTCCTGCTCTACACTGTCCCTGTGCACCCTATCCACAGGCACAACAGCACTGGGCATCTGTGCTTTCCCATAGTCGGTACATCTCACAGCGCTCGTTCTCGGCAGAGCCTTTTTGTGAAAAGCAAACGTCCGGCTATTTCTCCCACAAGGAAGGAGCCAGCCCTGAAACCTCTTGCTGGTCTTTAACGTCCCCGTGCAGCCTATCCACAGGCACAACAGCACTGGGCAACTGTGCTTTCCCAGAGACTCAGCATCTCACGGTGCTCGTTCTCGGCAGAGCCTATTTCCGAAAAATCAATCATCTGGCTCTTTCTCACACAAGGAAGGGGCCAGCCCTGAAAGCTCTTGCTGGTCTTCACAGTCCCCGTGCAGCCTATCCACAGGCACAACAGCACTGGGCATCTGTGCTTTCCCAGAGACTCAGCATCTCACGGTGCTCGTTCTCGGCAGAGCCTCTTTCCGAAAAATCAAAAGTCCGGCTCTTTCTCCCACAAGGAAGGGGCCAGCCCTGAAAGCTCTTGCTGCTCTACACCGTCCCCGTGCACCCTATCCACAGGCACAACAGCACTGGGCTTCTCTGCTTTCTCACAGTCGGTACATCTCACGGCGCTCGTTCTCAGCAGAGCCTTTTTCTGAAAAGGGAAACGTGCGGCTCCTTCTTCCATAAGGAAGGGGCGACCCCTGAAAGCTCTTGCTGGTCTTCACCTTTCCCGTACACCCTATCCACAGGCACAACAGCACTGGGCATCTGTGCTTTCCCAGAGACTCAGCATCTCACGGTGCTCGTTCTCGGCAGAGCCTATTTCCGAAAAAGCAAATGTCCGGCTCTTTCTCCCACAAGGAAGGGGCCAGCCCTGAAAGCTCTTGCTGGTCTTCACAGTCCCCGTGCAGCCTATCCACAGGCACAACAGCACTGGCTTCTCTGCTTTCTCACAGTCGGTACATCTCACAGCGTTTGTTCTCGGCAGAGCCTTCTTCTGAAAAGGCAAACGTCCGGCTCCTTCTTCCATAAGGAAGGGGTAAGCCCTGAAAGCTCTTGCTGGTCTTCACCGTTCCCTTGCAGCCTATCCACAGGCACAACAGCACTGGGCTTCTCTGCTTTCTCACAGTCGGTACATCTCACGGTGCTCGTTCTCAGCAGAGCCTTTTTCTGAAACGACAAACGTCCGGCTCCTTCTTCCATTTGGAAGGGGCGACCCCTGAAAGCTCTTGCTGGTCTTCACCGTTCCCGTGCACCCTATCCACAGGCACAACAGCACTGGGCATCTGTGCTTTCCCAGAGACTCAGCATCTCACGGTGATCGTTCTCGGCAGAGCCTATTTCCGAAAAATCAATCGTCTGGCTCTTTCTCACACAAGGAAGGGACCAGCCCTGAAAGCTCTTGCTGGTCTTCAGAGTCCCCGTGCACCCTATCCACAGGCACAACAGCACTGGGCATCTGTGCTTTCCCAGAGACTCAGCATCTCACAGTGCTCGTTCTCTGCAGAACCTCTTTCCGAAAAATCAAAAGTCCGGCTCTTTCTCCCACAAGGAAGGGGCCAGCCCTGAAAGCTCTTGCTGCTCTACACCGTCCCCGTGCACCCTATCCACAGGCACAACAGAACTGTACTTCTCTGCTTTCCCAGAGTTGGTACATCTCACGGCAATGGTTCTCGGCAGAGACTCTTTCCAAAAAGGGAAACGTCCGGCTCTTTCTCCCACAAGGAAGGGGCCAGCCCTGAAAGCTCTTGCTGGTCTTCAACGTCCCCGTGCAGCCTCTCCACAGGCACAACAGCACTGGGCTTCTCTGCTTTCTCACAGTCGGTACATCTCACGGCGCTCGTTCTCGGCAGAGCCTTTTTCTGAAAAGGCAAACGTCTGGCTCCTTCTTCCATAAGGAAGGGGCGACCCCTGAAAGCTCTTGCTGGTCTTCACCGTCCCCGTGCACCCTATCCACAGGCACAACAGCACTGGGCATCTGTGCTTTACCAGAGACTCAGCATCTCACGGTGATCGTTCTCGGCAGAGCCTATTTCCGAAAAATCAATCGTCTGGCTCTTTCTCACACAAGGAAGGGACCAGCCCTGAAAGCTCTTGCTGGTCTTCAGAGTCCCCGTGCACCCTATCCACAGGCACAACAGCACTGGGCATCTGTGCTTTCCCAGAGACTCAGCATCTCACGGTGCTCGTTCTCGGCAGAGCCTATTTCCGAAAAATCAATCATCTGGCTCTTTCTCACACAAGGAAGGGGCCAGCCCTGAAAGCTCTTGCTGGTCTTCACAGTCCCCGTGCAGCCTATCCACAGGCACAACAGCACTGGGCATCTGTGCTTTCCCAGAGACTCAGCATCTCACGGTGCTCGTTCTCGGCAGAGCCTCTTTCCGAAAAATCAAAAGTCCGGCTCCTTCTCCCACAAGGAAGGGGCCAGCCCTGAAAGCTCTTGCTGCTCTACACCGTCCCCGTGCACCCTATCCACAGGCACAACAGCACTGGGCTTCTCTGCTTTCTCACAGTCGGTACATCTCACGGCGCTCGTTCTCAGCAGAGCCTTTTTCTGAAAAGGGAAACGTGCGGCTCCTTCTTCCATAAGGAAGGGGCGACCCCTGAAAGCTCTTGCTGGTCTTCACCGTTCCCGTACACCCTATCCACAGGCACAACAGCACTGGGCATCTGTGCTTTCCCAGAGACTCAGCATCTCACGGTGCTCGTTCTCGGCAGAGCCTATTTCCGAAAAAGCAAATGTCCGGCTCTTTCTCCCACAAGGAAGGGGCCAGCCCTGAAAGCTCTTGCTGCTCTTCACCGTCCCCGTGCAGCCTATCCACAGGCACAACAGCACTGGGCATCTGTGCTTTCCCAGAGACTCAGCATCTCACGGTGCTCGTTCTCGGCAGAGCCTATTTCCGAAAAAGCAAACGTCCGGCTCTTTCTCCCACAAGGAAGGGGCCAGCCCTGAAAGCTCTTGCTGGTCTTCACCGTTCCCTTGCAGCCTATCCACAGGCACAACAGCACTGGGCTTCTCTGCTTTCTCACAGTCGGTACATCTCACGGTGCTCGTTCTCAGCAGAGCCTTTTTCTGAAACGACAAACGTCCGGCTCCTTCTTCCATAAGGAAGGGGCGACCCCTGAAAGCTCTTGCTGGTCTTCACCGTTCCCGTGCACCCTATCCACAGGCACAACAGCACTGGGCATCTGTGCTTTCCCAGAGACTCAGCATCTCACGGTGCTCGTTCTCGGCAGAGCCTATTTCCGAAAAAGCAAATGTCCGGCTCTTTCTCCCACAAGGAAGGGGCCAGCCCTGAAAGCTCTTGCTGGTCTTCACAGTCCCCGTGCAGCCTATCCACAGGCACAACAGCACTGGGCATCTGTGCTTTCCCAGAGACTCAGCATCTCACGGTGCTTGTTCTCGGCAGAGCCTCTTTCCGAAAAATCAAAAGTCCAGCTCTTTCTCCCACAAGGAAGGGGCCAGCCCTGAAAGCTCTTGCTGCTCTACACCGTCCCCGTGCACCCTATCCACAGGCACAACAGAACTGTACTTCTCTGCTTTCCCAGAGTCGGTACATCTCACGGCAATGGTTCTTGGCAGAGACTCTTTCCAAAAAGGGAATCGTCCGGCTCTTTCTCCCACAAGGAAGGGGTAAGCCCTGAAAGCTCTTGCTGCTCTTCACCGTCCCCGTGCAGCCTATCCACAGGCACAACAGCACTGGGCATCTGTGCTTTCCCAGAGACTCAGCATCTCACGGTGATCGTTCTCGGCAGAGCCTATTTCCGAAAAAGCAAACGTCCGGCTCTTTCTCCCACAAGGAAGGGGCCAGCCCTGAAAGCTCTTGCTGGTCTTCACAGTACCCGTGCAGCCTATCCACAGGCACAACAGCACTGGGCTTCTCTGCTTTCTCACAGTCGGTACATCTCACGGCGCTCGTTCTCGGCAGAGCCTTTTTCTGAAAAGGCAAACGTCTGGCTCCTTCTTCCATAAGGAAGGGGCGACCCCTGAAAGCTCTTGCTGGTCTTCACCGTCCCCGTGCACCCTATCCACAGGCACAACAGCACTGGGCATCTGTGCTTTCCCAGAGACTCAGCATCTCACGGTGATCGTTCTCGGCAGAGCCTATTTCCGAAAAATCAATCGTCTGGCTCTTTCTCACACAAGGAAGGGACCAGCCCTGAAAGCTCTTGCTGGTCTTCAGAGTACCCGTGCAGCCTATCCACAGGCACAACAGCACTGGGCATCTGTGCTTTCCCAGAGACTCAGCATCTCACGGTGCTTGTTCTCGGCAGAGCCTCTTTCCGAAAAATCAAACGTCCGGCTCTTTCTCCCACAAGGAAGGGGCCAGCCCTGAAAGCTCTTGCTGGTCTTCACAGTCCCCGTGCACCCTATCCACAGGCACAACAGAACTGTACTTCTCTGCTTTCCCAGAGTCGGTACATCTCACGGCAATGGTTCTCGGCAGAGACTCTTTCCAAAAAGGGAAACGTCCGGCTCTTTCTCCCACAAGGAAGGGGCCAGCCCTGAAAGCTCTTGCTGGTCTTCACAGTCCCCGTGCAGCCTATCCACAGGCACAACAGCACTGGGCTTCTCTGCTTTCTCACAGTCGGTACATCTCACGGCGCTCGTTCTCGGCAGAGCCTTTTTCTGAAAAGGCAAACGTCCGGGTCCTTCTTCCATAAGGAAGGGGCGACCCCTGAAAGCTCTTGCTGGTCTTCACCGTCCCCGTGCACCCTATCCACAGGCACAACAGCACTGGGCATCTGTGCTTTCCCAGAGACTCAGCATCTCACGGTGATCGTTCTCGGCAGAGCCTATTTCCGAAAAATCAATCGTCTGGCTCTTTCTCACACAAGGAAGGGACCAGCCCTGAAAGCTCTTGCTGGTCTTCAGAGTCCCCGTGCACCCTATCCACAGGCACAACAGCACTGGGCATCTGTGCTTTCCCAGAGACTCAGCATCTCACGGTGCTTGTTCTCGGCAGAGCCTCTTTCCGAAAAATCAAACGTCCGGCTCTTTCTCCCACAAGGAAGGGGACAGCCCTGAAAGCTCTTGCTGGTCTTCACAGTCCCCGTGCACCCTATCCACAGGCACAACAGCACTGTACTTCTCTGCTTTCCCAGAGTCGGTACATCTCACGACAATGGTTCTCGGCAGAGACTCTTTCCAAAAAGGGAAACTTCCGGCTCTTTCTCCCACAAGGAAGGGGCCAGCCCTGAAAGCTCTTGCTGGTCTTCACCGTCCCCGTGCACCCTATCCACAGGCACAACAGCACTGGGCATCTGTGCTTTCCCAGAGACTCAGCATCTCACGGTGATCGTTCTCGGCAGAGCCTATTTCCGAAAAATCAATCGTCTGGCTCTTTCTCACACAAGGAAGGGACCAGCCCTGAAAGCTCTTGCTGGTCTTCACAGTCCCCGTGCAGCCTATCCACAGGCACAACAGCACTGGGCATCTGTGCTTTCCCAGAGACTCAGCATCTCACGGTGCTTGTTCTCGGCAGAGCCTCTTTCCGAAAAATCAAACGTCCGGCTCTTTCTCCCACAAGGAAGGGGACAGCCCTGAAAGCTCTTGCTGGTCTTCACAGTCCCCGTGCACCCTATCCACAGGCACAACAGAACTGTACTTCTCTGCTTTCCCAGAGTCGGTACATCTCACGGCAATGGTTCTCGGCAGAGACTCTTTCCAAAAAGGGAAACGTCCGGCTCTTTCTACCACAAGGAAGGGGCCAGCACTGAAAGCTCTTGCTGCTCTTCACCGTCCCCATGCACCCTATCCACAGGCACAACAGCACTGGGCATCTGTGCTTTCCCAGAAACTCAGAATCTCACGGTGATCGTTCTCAGCAGAGCCTATTTCCGAAAAAGCAAACGTCCGGCTCTTTCTCCCACAAGGAAGGGGCCAGCCCTGAAAGCTCTTGCTGGTCTTCACAGTCCCCGTGCAGCCTATCCACAGGCACAACAGCACTGGGCTTCTCTGCTTTCTCACAGTCGGTACATCTCACGGCGCTCGTTCTCGGCAGAGCCTTTTTCTGAAAAGGCAAACGTCTGGCTCCTTCTTCCATAAGGAAGGGGCGACCCCTGAAAGCTCTTGCTGGTCTTCACCGTTCCCGTGCACCCTATCCACCTGCACAACAGCAGTGGGCATCTGTGCTTTCCCATAGTCGGTACATCTCACGGCGCTCGTTCTCGGCAGAGCCTATTTCCAAAAAAGCAAATGTCCGGCTCTTTCTCCCACAAGGAAGGGGCCAGCCCTGAAAGCTCTTGCTGGTCTTCACAGTCCCCGTGCAGCCTATCCACAGGCACAACAGCACTGGGCTTCTCTGCTTTCTCACAGTCGGTACATCTCACAGCGTTTGTTCTCGGCAGAGCCTTTTTCTGAAAAGGCAAACCTCAGGCTCCTTCTTCCATAAGGAAGGGGTAAGCCCTGAAAGCTCTTGCTGGTCTTCACCGTTCCCGTGCAGCCTATCCAGAGGCACAACAGCACTGGGCTTCTCTGCTTTCTCACAGTCGGTACATCTCACAGTGCTCGTTCTCAGCAGAGCCTTTTTCTGAAAAGGCAAACGTCCGGCTCCTTCTTCCATAAGGAAGGGGCGACCCCTGAAAGCTCTTGCTGGTCTTCAACGTACCCGTGCAGCCTATCCACAGGCAGAACAGAACTGGGCATCTGTGCTTTCCCATAGTCGGTACATCTCACGGAGCTCGTTCTCGGCAGAGCCTTTTTCCAAAAAGCAAACGTCCGGCTCTTTCTCCCACAAGGAAGGAGCCAGCCCTGAAAGCTCTTGCTGGTCTTCAACGTCCCCGTGCAGCCTATCCACAGGCACAACAGCACTGGGCATCTGTGCTTTCCCAGAGACTCAGCATCTCACGGTGATCGTTCTCGGCAGAGCCTATTTCCGAAAAAGCAAACGTCCGGCTCTTTCTCCCACAAGGAAGGGGCCAGCCCTGAAAGCTCTTGCTGGTCTTCACAGTCCCCGTGCAGCCTATCCACAGGCACAACAGCACTGGGCTTCTCTGCTTTCTCACAGTCGGTACATCTCACGGCGCTCGTTCTCGGCAGAGCCTTTTTCTGAAAAGGCAAACGTCTGGCTCCTTCTTCCATAAGGAAGGGGCGACCCCTGAAAGCTCTTGCTGGTCTTCACCGTCCCCGTGCACCCTATCCACAGGCACAACAGCACTGGGCATCTGTGCTTTCCCAGAGACTCAGCATCTCACGGTGATCGTTCTCGGCAGAGCCTATTTCCGAAAAATCAATCGTCTGGCTCTTTCTCACACAAGGAAGGGACCAGCCCTGAAAGCTCTTGCTGGTCTTCAGAGTCCCCGTGCACCCTATCCACAGGCACAACAGCACTGGGCATCTGTGCTTTCCCAGAGACTCAGCATCTCACGGTGCTTGTTCTCGGCAGAGCCTCTTTCCGAAAAATCAAACGTCCGGCTCTTTCTCCCACAAGGAAGGGGCCAGCCCTGAAAGCTCTTGCTGGTCTTCACAGTCCCCGTGCACCCTATCCACAGGCACAACAGAACTGTACTTCTCTGCTTTCCCAGAGTCGGTACATCTCACGGCAATGGTTCTCGGCAGAGACTCTTTCCAAAAAGGGAAACGTCCGGCTCTTTCTCCCACAAGGAAGGGGCCAGCCCTGAAAGCTCTTGCTGGTCTTCACAGTCCCCGTGCAGCCTATCCACAGGCACAACAGCACTGGGCTTCTCTGCTTTCTCACAGTCGGTACATCTCACGGCGCTCGTTCTCGGCAGAGCCTTTTTCTGAAAAGGCAAACGTCCGGGTCCTTCTTCCATAAGGAAGGGGCGACCCCTGAAAGCTCTTGCTGGTCTTCACCGTCCCCGTGCACCCTATCCACAGGCACAACAGCACTGGGCATCTGTGCTTTCCCAGAGACTCAGCATCTCACGGTGCTCGTTCTCGGCAGAGCCTATTTCCGAAAAAACAATCGTCTGGCTCTTTCTCACACAAGGAAGGGACCAGCCCTGAAAGCTCTTGCTGGTCTTCAGAGTCCCCGTGCACCCTATCCACAGGCACAACAGCACTGGGCATCTGTGCTTTCCCAGAGACTCAGCATCTCACGGTGCTTGTTCTCGGCAGAGCCTCTTTCCGAAAAATCAAACGTCCGGCTCTTTCTCCCACAAGGAAGGGGACAGCCCTGAAAGCTCTTGCTGGTCTTCACAGTCCCCGTGCACCCTATCCACAGGCACAACAGCACTGTACTTCTCTGCTTTCCCAGAGTCGGTACATCTCACGACAATGGTTCTCGGCAGAGACTCTTTCCAAAAAGGGAAACGTCCGGCTCTTTCTCCCACAAGGAAGGGGCCAGCCCTGAAAGCTCTTGCTGGTCTTCACCGTCCCCGTGCACCCTATCCACAGGCACAACAGCACTGGGCATCTGTGCTTTCCCAGAGACTCAGCATCTCACGGTGATCGTTCTCGGCAGAGCCTATTTCCGAAAAATCAATCGTCTGGCTCTTTCTCACACAAGGAAGGGACCAGCCCTGAAAGCTCTTGCTGGTCTTCACAGTCCCCGTGCAGCCTATCCACAGGCACAACAGCACTGGGCATCTGTGCTTTCCCAGAGACTCAGCATCTCACGGTGCTTGTTCTCGGCAGAGCCTCTTTCCGAAAAATCAAACGTCCGGCTCTTTCTCCCACAAGGAAGGGGACAGCCCTGAAAGCTCTTGCTGGTCTTCACAGTCCCCGTGCACCCTATCCACAGGCACAACAGAACTGTACTTCTCTGCTTTCCCAGAGTCGGTACATCTCACGGCAATGGTTCTCGGCAGAGACTCTTTCCAAAAAGGGAAACGTCCGGCTCTTTCTACCACAAGGAAGGGGCCAGCACTGAAAGCTCTTGCTGCTCTACACCGTCCCCATGCACCCTATCCACAGGCACAACAGCACTGGGCATCTGTGCTTTCCCAGAAACTCAGCATCTCACGGTGATCGTTCTCAGCAGAGCCTATTTCCGAAAAAGCAAACGTCCGGCTCTTTCTCCCACAAGGAAGGGGCCAGCCCTGAAAGCTCTTGCTGGTCTTCACAGTCCCCGTGCAGCCTATCCACAGGCACAACAGCACTGGGCTTCTCTGCTTTCTCACAGTCGGTACATCTCACGGCGCTCGTTCTCGGCAGAGCCTTTTTCTGAAAAGGCAAACGTCTGGCTCCTTCTTCCATAAGGAAGGGGCGACCCCTGAAAGCTCTTGCTGGTCTTCACCGTTCCCGTGCACCCTATCCACCTGCACAACAGCAGTGGGCATCTGTGCTTTCCCATAGTCGGTACATCTCACGGCGCTCGTTCTCGGCAGAGCCTTTTTCCAAAAAGCAAACGTCCGGCTCTTTCTCCCACAAGGAAGGAGCCAGCCCTGAAACCTCTTGCTGGTCTTCACCATCCCCGTGCAGCCTATCCACAGGCACAACAGCACTGGGCATCTGTGCTTTCCCAGAGACTCAGCATCTCACGGTGATCGTTCTCGGCAGAGCCTATTTCCGAAAAGGCAAACGTCCGGCTCTTTCTCCCACAAGGAAGGGGCCAGCCCTGAAAGCTCTTGCTGGTCTACACAGTCCCCGTGCACCCTATCCACAGGCACAACAGCACTGGGCTTCTCTGCTTTCTCACAGTCGGTACATCTCACGGTGCTCGTTCTCAGCAGAGCCTTTTTCTGAAAAGGCAAACGTCCGGCTCCTTCTTCCATAAGGAAGGGGCCAGCCCTGAAAGCTCTTGCTGGTCTTCACCGTTCCCGTGCACCCTATCCACAGGCACAACAGAACTGGACTTCTCTGCTTTCCCATAGTCGGTACATATCACGGCGCTGGTTCTCGGCAGAGACTCTTTCCAAAAAGGGAAACGTCCGGCTCTTTCTCCCACAAGGAAGGGGCCAGCCCTGAAAGCTCTTGCTGGTCTTCACAGTCCCCGTGCAGCCTATCCACAGGCACAACAGCACTGGGCTTCTCTGCTTTCTCACAGTCGGTACATCTCACGGCGCTCGTTCTCGGCAGAGCCTTTTTCTGAAAAGGCAAACGTCTGGATCCTTCTTCCATAAGGAAGGGGCAACCCCTGAAAGCTCTTGCTGGTCTTCACAGTCCCCGTGCAGCCTATCCACAGGCACAACAGCACTGGGCTTCTCTGCTTTCTCACAGTCGGTACATCTCACGGTGCTCGTTCTCAGCAGAGACTTTTTCTGAAAAGGCAAACGTCCGGCTCCTTCTTCCATAAGGAAGGGGCGACCCCTGAAAGCTCTTGCTGGTCTTCACCGTTCCCGTGCACCCTATCCACAGGCACAACAGAACTGGACTTCTCTGCTTTCCCATAGTCGGTACATCTCACGGCGCTCGTTCTCGGCAGAGCCTATTTCCAAAAAAGCAAATGTCCGGCTCTTTCTCCCACAAGGAAGGGGCCAGCCCTGAAAGCTCTTGCTGGTCTTCACAGTCCCCGTGCAGCCTATCCACAGGCACAACAGCACTGGGCTTCTCTGCTTTCTCACAGTCGGTACATCTCACAGCGTTTGTTCTCGGCAGAGCCTTTTTCTGAAAAGGCAAACCTCCGGCTCCTTCTTCCATAAGGAAGGGGTAAGCCCTGAAAGCTCTTGCTGGTCTTCACCGTTCCCGTGCAGCCTATCCAGAGGCACAACAGCACTGGGCTTCTCTGCTTTCTCACAGTCGGTACATCTCACAGTGCTCGTTCTCAGCAGAGCCTTTTTCTGAAAAGGCAAACGTCCGGCTCCTTCTTCCATAAGGAAGGGGCGACCCCTGAAAGCTCTTGCTGGTCTTCAACGTACCCGTGCAGCCTATCCACAGGCAGAACAGAACTGGGCATCTGTGCTTTCCCATAGTCGGTACATCTCACGGAGCTCGTTCTCGGCAGAGCCTTTTTCCAAAAAGCAAACGTCCGGCTCTTTCTCCCACAAGGAAGGAGCCAGCCCTGAAAGCTCTTGCTGGTCTTCAACGTCCCCGTGCAGCCTATCCACAGGCACAACAGCACTGGGCATCTGTGCTTTCCCAGAGACTCAGCATCTCACGGTGCTTGTTCTCGGCAGAGCCTCTTTCCGAAAAATCAAAAGTCCGGCTCTTTCTCCCACAAGGAAGGGGCCAGCCCTGAAAGCTCTTGCTGGTCTTCACCGTTCCCGTGCAGCCTATCCACAGGCACAACAGCACTGGGCTTCTCTGCTTTCTCACAGTCGGTACATCTCACGGTGCTCGTTCTCAGCAGAGCCTTTTTCTGAAAAGGCAAACGTCCGGCTCCTTCTTCCATAAGGAAGGGGCGACCCCTGAAAGCTCTTGCTGGTCTTCACCGATCCCGTGCATCCTATCCACAGGCACAACAGAACTGGACTTCTCTGCTTTCCCATAGTCGGTACATCTCACGGCGCTGGTTCTCGGCAGAGACTCTTTCCAAAAAGGGAAACGTCCGGCTCTTTCTCCCACAAGGAAGGGGCCAGCCCTGAAAGCTCTTGCTGGTCTTCACAGTCCCCGTGCACCCTATCCACAGGCACAACAGCACTGGGCTTCTCTGCTTTCTCACAGTCGGTACATCTCACGGTGCTCGTTCTCGGCAGAGCCTTTTTCTGAAAAGGCAAACGTCCGGCTCCTTCTTCCATAAGGAAGGGGTAAGCCCTGAAAGCTCTTGCTGGTCTTCACCGTCCCCGTGCAGCCTATTCACAGGCACAACAGCACTGGGCATCTGTGCTTTCCCAGAGACTCAGCATCTCACGGTGCTCGTTCTCAGCAGAGCCTATTTCCAAAAAAGCAAATGTCCGGCTCTTTCTCCCACAAGGAAGGGGCCAGCCCTGAAAGCTCTTGCTGCTCTTCACCGTCCCCGTGCAGCCTATCCACAGGCACAACAGCACTGGGCATCTGTGCTTTCCCAGAGACTCAGCATCTCACGGTGATCGTTCTCGGCAGAGCCTCTTTCCGAAAAAGCAAACGTCCGGCTCTTTCTCCCACAAGGAAGGGGCCAGCCCTGAAAGCTCTTGCTGGTCTTCACAGTCCCCGTGCAGCCTATCCACAGGCAGAACAGCACTGGGCTTCTCTGCTTTCTCACAGTCGGTACATCTCACGGCGCTCGTTCTCGGCAGAGCCTTTTTCTGAAAAGGCAAACGTCTGGCTCCTTCTTCCATAAGGAAGGGGCGACCCCTGAAAGCTCTTGCTGGTCTTCACCGTCCCCGTGCACCCTATCCACAGGCACAACAGCACTGGGCATCTGTGCTTTCCCAGAGACTCAGCATCTCACGGTGATCGTTCTCGGCAGAGCCTATTTCCGAAAAATCAATCGTCTGGCTCTTTCTCACACAAGGAAGGGACCAGCCCTGAAAGCTCTTGCTGGTCTTCAGAGTCCCCGTGCACCCTATCCACAGGCACAACAGCACTGGGCATCTGTGCTTTCCCAGAGACTCAGCATCTCACGGTGCTTGTTCTCGGCAGAGCCTCTTTCCGAAAAATCAAACGTCCGGCTCTTTCTCCCACAAGGAAGGGGCCAGCCCTGAAAGCTCTTGCTGGTCTTCACAGTCCCCGTGCACCCTATCCACAGGCACAACAGAACTGTACTTCTCTGCTTTCCCAGAGTCGGTACATCTCACGGCAATGGTTCTCGGCAGAGACTCTTTCCAAAAAGGGAAACGTCCGGCTCTTTCTCCCACAAGGAAGGGGCCAGCCCTGAAAGCTCTTGCTGGTCTTCACAGTCCCCGTGCAGCCTATCCACAGGCACAACAGCACTGGGCATCTGTGCTTTCCCAGAGACTCAGCATCTCACGGTGCTTGTTCTCGGCAGAGCCTCTTTCCGAAAAATCAAAAGTCCAGCTCTTTCTCCCACAAGGAAGGGGCCAGCCCTGAAAGCTCTTGCTGCTCTACACCGTCCCCGTGCACCCTATCCACAGGCACAACAGAACTGTACTTCTCTGCTTTCCCAGAGTCGGTACATCTCACGGCAATGGTTCTCGGCAGAGACTCTTTCCAAAAAGGGAAACTTCCGGCTCTTTCTCCCACAAGGAAGGGGCCAGCCCTGAAAGCTCTTGCTGGTCTTCACCGTCCCCGTGCACCCTATCCACAGGCACAACAGCACTGGGCATCTGTGCTTTCCCAGAGACTCAGCATCTCACGGTGATCGTTGTCGGCAGAGCCAATTTCCGAAAAAGCAAACGTCCGGCTCTTTCTCCCACAAGGAAGGGGCCAGCCCTGAAAGCTCTTGCTGGTCTTCACAGTCCCCGTGCAGCCTATCCACAGGCACAACAGCACTGGGCTTCTCTGCTTTCTCACAGTCGGTACATCTCACGGCGCTCGTTCTCGGCAGAGCCTTTTTCTGAAAAGGCAAACGTCTGGCTCCTTCTTCCATAAGGAAGGGGCGACCCCTGAAAGCTCTTGCTGGTCTTCACCGTCCCCGTGCACCCTATCCACAGGCACAACAGCACTGGGCATCTGTGCTTTCCCAGAGACTCAGCATCTCACGGTGATCGTTCTCGGCAGAGCCTATTTCCGAAAAATCAATCGTCTGGCTCTTTCTCACACAAGGAAGGGACCAGCCCTGAAAGCTCTTGCTGGTCTTCACAGTCCCCGTGCACCCTATCCACAGGCACAACAGCACTGGGCATCTGTGCTTTCCCAGAGACTCAGCATCTCACGGTGCTTGTTCTCGGCAGAGCCTCTTTCCGAAAAATCAAACGTCCGGCTCTTTCTCCCACAAGGAAGGGGCCAGCCCTGAAAGCTCTTGCTGGTCTTCACAGTCCCCGTGCACCCTATCCACAGGCACAACAGAACTGTACTTCTCTGCTTTCCCAGAGTCGGTACATCTCACGGCAATGGTTCTCGGCAGAGACTCTTTCCAAAAAGGGAAACGTCCGGCTCTTTCTCCCACAAGGAAGGGGCCAGCACTGAAAGCTCTTGCTGGTCTTCACAGTCCCCGTGCAGCCTATCCACAGGCACAACAGCACTGGGCTTCTCTGCTTTCTCACAGTCGGTACATCTCACGGCGCTCGTTCTCGGCAGAGCCTTTTTCTGAAAAGGCAAACGTCTGGCTCCTTCTTCCATAAGGAAGGGGCGACCCCTGAAAGCTCTTGCTGGTCTTCACCGTCCCCGTGCACCCTATCCACAGGCACAACAGCACTGGGCATCTGTGCTTTCTCAGAGACTCAGCATCTCACGGTGATCATTCTCGGCAGAGCCTATTTCCGAAAAATCAATCGTCTGGCTCTTTCTCACACAAGGAAGGGACCAGCCCTGAAAGCTCTTGCTGGTCTTCACAGTCCCCGTGCAGCCTATCCACAGGCACAACAGCACTGGGCATCTGTGCTTTCCCAGAGACTCAGCATCTCACAGTGCTTGTTCTCGGCAGAGCCTCTTTCCGAAAAATCAAACGTCCGGCTCTTTCTCCCACAAGGAAGGGGCCAGCCCTGAAAGCTCTTGCTGGTCTTCACAGTCCCCGTGCAGCCTATCCACAGGCACAACAGAACTGTACTTCTCTGCTTTCCCAGAGTTGGTACATCTCACGGCAATGGTTCTCGGCAGAGACTCTTTCCAAAAAGGGAAACGTCCGGCTCTTTCTACCACAAGGAAGGGGCCAGCACTGAAAGCTCTTGCTGCTCTACACCGTCCCCATGCACCCTATCCACAGGCACAACAGCACTGGGCATCTGTGCTTTCCCAGAAACTCAGCATCTCACGGTGATCGTTCTCAGCAGAGCCTATTTCCGAAAAAGCAAACGTCCGGCTCTTTCTCCCACAAGGAAGGGGCCAGCCCTGAAAGCTCTTGCTGGTCTTCACAGTCCCCGTGCAGCCTATCCACAGGCACAACAGCACTGGGCTTCTCTGCTTTCTCACAGTCGGTACATCTCATGGCGCTCATTCTCGGCAGAGCCTTTTTCTGAAAAGGCAAACGTCTGGCTCCTTCTTCCATAAGGAAGGGGCGACCCCTGAAAGCTCTTGCTGGTCTTCACCGTTCCCGTGCACCCTATCCACCTGCACAACAGCACTGGGCATCTGTGCTTTCCCATAGTCGGTACATCTCACGGCGCTCGTTCTCGGCAGAGCCTTTTTCCAAAAAGCAAACGTCCGGCTCTTTCTCCCACAAGGAAGGAGCCAGCCCTGAAACCTCTTGCTGGTCTTCAACGTCCCCGTGCAGCCTATCCACAGGCACAACAGCACTGGGCATCTGTGCTTTCCCAGAGACTCAGCATCTCACGGTGCTCGTTCTCGGCAGAGCCTATTTCCGAAAAATCAAAAGTCCGGCTCTTTCTCCCACAAGGAAGGGGCCAGCCCTGAAAGCTCTTGCTGCTCTACACAGTCCCCGTGCACCCTATCCACAGGCACAACAGCACTGGGCTTCTCTGCTTTCTCACAGTCGGTACATCTCACGGTGCTCGTTCTCAGCAGAGCCTTTTTCTGAAAAGGCAAACGTCCGGCTCCTTCTTCCATAAGGAAGGGGCGACCCCTGAAAGCTCTTGCTGGTCTTCACCGTTCCCGTGCACCCTATCCACAGGCACAACAGAACTGGACTACTCTGCTTTCCCATAGTCGGTACATCTCACGGCGCTGGTTCTCGGCAGAGACTCTTTCCAAAAAGGGAAACGTCCGGCTCTTTCTCCCACAAGGAAGGGGCCAGCCCTGAAAGCTCTTGCTGGTCTTCACAGTCCCCGTGCAGCCTATCCACAGGCACAACAGCACTGGGCTTCTCTGCTTTCTCACAGTCGGTACATCTCACGGCGCTCGTTCTCGGCAGAGCCTTTTTCTGAAAAGGCAAACGTCTGGCTCCTTCTTCCATAAGGAAGGGGCGACCCCTGAAAGCTCTTGCTGGTCTTCACCGTCCCCGTGCACCCTATCCACAGGCACAACAGCACTGGGCATCTGTGCTTTCCCAGAGACTCAGCATCTCACGGTGATCGTTCTCGGCAGAGCCTATTTCCGAAAAATCAATCGTCTGGCTCTTTCTCACACAAGGAAGGGACCAGCCCTGAAAGCTCTTGCTGGTCTTCACAGTCCCCGTGCAGCCTATCCACAGGCACAACAGCACTGGGCATCTGTGCTTTCCCAGAGACTCAGCATCTCACGGTGCTTGTTCTCGGCAGAGCCTCTTTCCGAAAAATCAAACGTCCGGCTCTTTCTCCCACAAGGAAGGGGACAGCCCTGAAAGCTCTTGCTGGTCTTCACAGTCCCCGTGCACCCTATCCACAGGCACAACAGAACTGTACTTCTCTGCTTTCCCAGAGTCGGTACATCTCACGGCAATGGTTCTCGGCAGAGACTCTTTCCAAAAAGGGAAACGTCCGGCTCTTTCTACCACAAGGAAGGGGCCAGCACTGAAAGCTCTTGCTGCTCTACACCGTCCCCATGCACCCTATCCACAGGCACAACAGCACTGGGCATCTGTGCTTTCCCAGAAACTCAGCATCTCACGGTGATCGTTCTCAGCAGAGCCTATTTCCGAAAAAGCAAACGTCCGGCTCTTTCTCCCACAAGGAAGGGGCCAGCCCTGAAAGCTCTTGCTGGTCTTCACAGTCCCCGTGCAGCCTATCCACAGGCACAACAGCACTGGGCTTCTCTGCTTTCTCACAGTCGGTACATCTCACGGCGCTCGTTCTCGGCAGAGCCTTTTTCTGAAAAGGCAAACGTCTGGCTCCTTCTTCCATAAGGAAGGGGACAGCCCTGAAAGCTCTTGCTGGTCTTCACCGTTCCCGTGCACCCTATCCACCTGCACAACAGCAGTGGGCATCTGTGCTTTCCCATAGTCGGTACATCTCACGGCGCTCGTTCTCGGCAGAGCCTTTTTCCAAAAAGCAAACGTCCGGCTCTTTCTCCCACAAGGAAGGAGCCAGCCCTGAAACCTCTTGCTGGTCTTCACCATCCCCGTGCAGCCTATCCACAGGCACAACAGCACTGGGCATCTGTGCTTTCCCAGAGACTCAGCATCTCACGGTGATCGTTCTCGGCAGAGCCTATTTCCGAAAAATCAAAAGTCCGGCTCTTTCTCCCACAAGGAAGGGGCCAGCCCTGAAAGCTCTTGCTGGTCTTCACAGTCCCCGTGCAGCCTATCCACAGGCACAACAGCACTGGGCTTCTCTGCTTTCTCACAGTCGGTACATCTCACGGCGCTCGTTCTCGGCAGAGCCTTTTTCTGAAAAGGCAAACGTCTGGATCCTTCTTCCATAAGGAAGGGGCAACCCCTGAAAGCTCTTGCTGGTCTTCACAGTCCCCGTGCAGCCTATCCACAGGCACAACAGCACTGGGCTTCTCTGCTTTCTCACAGTCGGTACATCTCACGGCGCTCGTTCTCGGCAGAGCCTTTTTCTGGAAAGGCAAACATCCGGCTCCTTCTCCCACAAGGAAGGGGCTAGCCCTGAAAGCTCTTGCTGGTCTTCACCGTTCCCGTGCACCCTATCCACAGGCGCAACAGCACTGGGCATCTGTGCTTTCGCAGAGACTCAGCATCTCACGGTGCTCGTTCTCGGCAGAGCCTCTTTCCGAAAAATCAAACGTCCGGCTCTTTCTCCCACAAGGAAGGGGCCAGCCCTGAAAGCTCTTGCTGGTCTTCACAGTCCCCGTGCAGCCTATCCACAGGCACAACAGCACTGGGCTTCTCTGCTTTCTCACAGTCGGTACATCTCACGGTGCTCGTTCTCAGCAGAGACTTTTTCTGAAAAGGCAAACGTCCGGCTCCTTCTTCCATAAGGAAGGGGCGACCCCTGAAAGCTCTTGCTGGTCTTCACCGTTCCCGTGCACCCTATCCACAGGCACAACAGAACTGGACTTCTCTGCTTTCCCATAGTCGGTACATCTCACGGCGCTCGTTCTCGGCAGAGCCTATTTCCAAAAAAGCAAATGTCCGGCTCTTTCTCCCACAAGGAAGGGGCCAGCCCTGAAAGCTCTTGCTGGTCTTCACAGTCCCCGTGCAGCCTATCCACAGGCACAACAGCACTGGGCTTCTCTGCTTTCTCACAGTCGGTACATCTCACAGCGTTTGTTCTCGGCAGAGCCTTTTTCTGAAAAGGCAAACCTCCGGCTCCTTCTTCCATAAGGAAGGGGTAAGCCCTGAAAGCTCTTGCTGGTCTTCACCGTTCCCGTGCAGCCTATCCAGAGGCACAACAGCACTGGGCTTCTCTGCTTTCTCACAGTCGGTACATCTCACAGTGCTCGTTCTCAGCAGAGCCTTTTTCTGAAAAGGCAAACGTCCGGCTCCTTCTTCCATAAGGAAGGGGCGACCCCTGAAAGCTCTTGCTGGTCTTCAACGTACCCGTGCAGCCTATCCACAGGCAGAACAGAACTGGGCATCTGTGCTTTCCCATAGTCGGTACATCTCACGGCGCTCGTTCTCGGCAGAGCCTTTTTCCAAAAAGCAAACGTCCGGCTCTTTCTCCCACAAGGAAGGAGCCAGCCCTGAAAGCTCTTGCTGGTCTTCAACGTCCCCGTGCAGCCTATCCACAGGCACAACAGCACTGGGCATCTGTGCTTTCCCAGAGACTCAGCATCTCACGGTGCTTGTTCTCGGCAGAGCCTCTTTCCGAAAAATCAAAAGTCCGGCTCTTTCTCCCACAAGGAAGGGGCCAGCCCTGAAAGCTCTTGCTGGTCTTCACCGTTCCCGTGCAGCCTATCCACAGGCACAACAGCACTGGGCTTCTCTGCTTTCTCACAGTCGGTACATCTCACGGTGCTCGTTCTCAGCAGAGCCTTTTTCTGAAAAGGCAAACGTCCGGCTCCTTCTTCCATAAGGAAGGGGCGACCCCTGAAAGCTCTTGCTGGTCTTCACCGATCCCGTGCATCCTATCCACAGGCACAACAGAACTGGACTTCTCTGCTTTCCCATAGTCGGTACATCTCACGGCGCTGGTTCTCGGCAGAGACTCTTTCCAAAAAGGGAAACGTCCGGCTCTTTCTCCCACAAGGAAGGGGCCAGCCCTGAAAGCTCTTGCTGGTCTTCACAGTCCCCGTGCACCCTATCCACAGGCACAACAGCACTGGGCTTCTCTGCTTTCTCACAGTCGGTACATCTCACGGTGCTCGTTCTCGGCAGAGCCTTTTTCTGAAAAGGCAAACGTCCGGCTCCTTCTTCCATAAGGAAGGGGTAAGCCCTGAAAGCTCTTGCTGGTCTTCACCGTCCCCGTGCAGCCTATTCACAGGCACAACAGCACTGGGCATCTGTGCTTTCCCAGAGACTCAGCATCTCACGGTGCTCGTTCTCGGCAGAGCCTATTTCCAAAAAAGCAAATGTCCGGCTCTTTCTCCCACAAGGAAGGGGCCAGCCCTGAAAGCTCTTGCTGCTCTTCACCATCCCCGTGCAGCCTATCCACAGGCACAACAGCACTGGGCATCTGTGCTTTCCCAGAGACTCAGCATCTCACGGTGATCGTTCTCGGCAGAGCCTCTTTCCGAAAAAGCAAACGTCCGGCTCTTTCTCCCACAAGGAAGGGGCCAGCCCTGAAAGCTCTTGCTGGTCTTCACAGTCCCCGTGCAGCCTATCCACAGGCAGAACAGCACTGGGCTTCTCTGCTTTCTCACAGTCGGTACATCTCACGGCGCTCGTTCTCGGCAGAGCCTTTTTCTGAAAAGGCAAACGTCTGGCTCCTTCTTCCATAAGGAAGGGGCGACCCCTGAAAGCTCTTGCTGGTCTTCACCGTCCCCGTGCACCCTATCCACAGGCACAACAGCACTGGGCATCTGTGCTTTCCCAGAGACTCAGCATCTCACGGTGATCGTTCTCGGCAGAGCCTATTTCCGAAAAATCAATCGTCTGGCTCTTTCTCACACAAGGAAGGGACCAGCCCTGAAAGCTCTTGCTGGTCTTCAGAGTCCCCGTGCACCCTATCCACAGGCACAACAGCACTGGGCATCTGTGCTTTCCCAGAGACTCAGCATCTCACGGTGCTTGTTCTCGGCAGAGCCTATTTCCGAAAAATCAAACGTCCGGCTCTTTCTCCCACAAGGAAGGGGCCAGCCCTGAAAGCTCTTGCTGGTCTTCACAGTCCCCGTGCACCCTATCCACAGGCACAACAGAACTGTACTTCTCTGCTTTCCCAGAGTCGGTACATCTCACGGCAATGGTTCTCGGCAGAGACTCTTTCCAAAAAGGGAAACGTCCGGCTCTTTCTCCCACAAGGAAGGGGCCAGCCCTGAAAGCTCTTGCTGGTCTTCACAGTCCCCGTGCAGCCTATCCACAGGCACAACAGCACTGGGCATCTGTGCTTTCCCAGAGACTCAGCATCTCACGGTGCTTGTTCTCGGCAGAGCCTCTTTCCGAAAAATCAAAAGTCCAGCTCTTTCTCCCACAAGGAAGGGGCCAGCCCTGAAAGCTCTTGCTGCTCTACACCGTCCCCGTGCACCCTATCCACAGGCACAACAGAACTGTACTTCTCTGCTTTCCCAGAGTCGGTACATCTCACGGCAATGGTTCTCGGCAGAGACTCTTTCCAAAAAGGGAAACGTCCGGCTCTTTCTCCCACAAGGAAGGGGTAAGCCCTGAAAGCTCTTGCTGCTCTTCACCGTCGCCGTGCAGCCTATCCACAGGCACAACAGCACTGGGCATCTGTGCTTTCCCAGAGACTCAGCATCTCACGGTGATCGTTGTCGGCAGAGCCTATTTCCGAAAAAGCAAACGTCCGGCTCTTTCTCCCACAAGGAAGGGGCCAGCCCTGAAAGCTCTTGCTGGTCTTCACAGTACCCGTGCAGCCTATCCACAGGCACAACAGCACTGGGCTTCTGTGCTTTCCCAGAGACTCAGCATCTCACGGTGCTCGTTCTCGGCAGAGCCTATTTCCGAAAAATCAAAAGTCCGGCTCTTTCTCCCACAAGGAAGGGGCCAGCCCTGAAAGCTCTTGCTGCTCTACACCGTCCCCGTGCACCCTATCCACAGGCACAACAGCACTGGGCTTCTGTGCTTTCTCACAGTCGGTACATCTCACGGTGCTCGTTCTCAGCAGAGCCTTTTTCTGAAAAGGCAAACGTCCGGCTCCTTCTTCCATAAGGAAGGGGCGACCCCTGAAAGCTCTTGCTGGTCTTCACCGTTCCCGTGCACCCTATCCACAGGCACAACAGAACTGGACTTCTCTGCTTTCCCATAGTCGGTACATCTCACGGCGCTGGTTCTCGGCAGAGACTCTTTCCAAAAAGGGAAACGTCCGGCTCTTTCTCCCACAAGGAAGGGGCCAGCCCTGAAAGCTCTTGCTGGTCTTCACAGTCCCCGTGCAGCCTATCCACAGGCACAACAGCACTGGGCTTCTCTGCTTTCTCACAGTCGGTACATCTCACGGCGCTCGTTCTCGGCAGAGCCTTTTTCTGAAAAGGCAAACGTCTGGCTCCTTCTTCCATAAGGAAGGGGCGACCCCTGAAAGCTCTTGCTGGTCTTCACCGTCCCCGTGCACCCTATCCACAGGCACAACAGCACTGGGCATCTGTGCTTTCCCAGAGACTCAGCATCTCACGGTGATCGTTCTCGGCAGAGCCTATTTCCGAAAAATCAATCGTCTGGCTCTTTCTCACACAAGGAAGGGACCAGCCCTGAAAGCTCTTGCTGGTCTTCACAGTCCCCGTGCAGCCTATCCACAGGCACAACAGCACTGGGCATCTGTGCTTTCCCAGAGACTCAGCATCTCACGGTGCTTGTTCTCGGCAGAGCCTCTTTCCGAAAAATCAAACGTCCGGCTCTTTCTCCCACAAGGAAGGGGACAGCCCTGAAAGCTCTTGCTGGTCTTCACAGTCCCCGTGCACCCTATCCACAGGCACAACAGAACTGTACTTCTCTGCTTTCCCAGAGTCGGTACATCTCACGGCAATGGTTCTCGGCAGAGACTCTTTCCAAAAAGGGAAACGTCCGGCTCTTTCTACCACAAGGAAGGGGCCAGCACTGAAAGCTCTTGCTGCTCTACACCGTCCCCATGCACCCTATCCACAGGCACAACAGCACTGGGCATCTGTGCTTTCCCAGAAACTCAGCATCTCACGGTGATCGTTCTCAGCAGAGCCTATTTCCGAAAAAGCAAACGTCCGGCTCTTTCTCCCACAAGGAAGGGGCCAGCCCTGAAAGCTCTTGCTGGTCTTCACAGTCCCCGTGCAGCCTATCCACAGGCACAACAGCACTGGGCTTCTCTGCTTTCTCACAGTCGGTACATCTCACGGCGCTCGTTCTCGGCAGAGCCTTTTTCTGAAAAGGCAAACGTCTGGCTCCTTCTTCCATAAGGAAGGGGCGACCCCTGAAAGCTCTTGCTGGTCTTCACCGTTCCCGTGCACCCTATCCACCTGCACAACAGCAGTGGGCATCTGTGCTTTCCCATAGTCGGTACATCTCACGGCGCTCGTTCTCGGCAGAGCCTTTTTCCAAAAAGCAAACGTCCGGCTCTTTCTCCCACAAGGAAGGAGCCAGCCCTGAAACCTCTTGCTGGTCTTCACCATCCCCGTGCAGCCTATCCACAGGCACAACAGCACTGGGCATCTGTGCTTTCCCAGAGACTCAGCATCTCACGGTGATCGTTCTCGGCAGAGCCTATTTCCGAAAAATCAAAAGTCCGGCTCTTTCTCCCACAAGGAAGGGGCCAGCCCTGAAAGCTCTTGCTGCTCTACACAGTCCCCGTGCACCCTATCCACAGGCACAACAGCACTGGGCTTCTCTGCTTTCTCACAGTCGGTACATCTCACGGTGCTCGTTCTCAGCAGAGCCTTTTTCTGAAAAGGCAAACGTCCGGCTCCTTCTTCCATAAGGAAGGGGCGACCCCTGAAAGCTCTTGCTGGTCTTCACCGTTCCCGTGCACCCTATCCACAGGCACAACAGAACTGGACTTCTCTGCTTTCCCATAGTCGGTACATCTCACGGCGCTGGTTCTCGGCAGAGACTCTTTCCAAAAAGGGAAACGTCCGGCTCTTTCTCCCACAAGGAAGGGGCCAGCCCTGAAAGCTCTTGCTGGTCTTCACAGTCCCCGTGCAGCCTATCCACAGGCACAACAGCACTGGGCTTCTCTGCTTTCTCACAGTCGGTACATCTCACGGCGCTCGTTCTCGGCAGAGCCTTTTTCTGAAAAGGCAAACGTCTGGATCCTTCTTCCATAAGGAAGGGGCAACCCCTGAAAGCTCTTGCTGGTCTTCACAGTCCCCGTGCAGCCTATCCACAGGCACAACAGCACTGGGCTTCTCTGCTTTCTCACAGTCGGTACATCTCACGGCGCTCGTTCTCGGCAGAGCCTTTTTCTGGAAAGGCAAACATCCGGCTCCTTCTCCCACAAGGAAGGGGCTAGCCCTGAAAGCTCTTGCTGGTCTTCACCGTTCCCGTGCACCCTATCCACAGGCGCAACAGCACTGGGCATCTGTGCTTTCGCAGAGACTCAGCATCTCACGGTGCTCGTTCTCGGCAGAGCCTCTTTCCGAAAAATCAAACGTCCGGCTCTTTCTCCCACAAGGAAGGGGCCAGCCCTGAAAGCTCTTGCTGGTCTTCACAGTCCCCGTGCAGCCTATCCACAGGCACAACAGCACTGGGCTTCTCTGCTTTCTCACAGTCGGTACATCTCACGGTGCTCGTTCTCAGCAGAGACTTTTTCTGAAAAGGCAAACGTCCGGCTCCTTCTTCCATAAGGAAGGGGCGACCCCTGAAAGCTCTTGCTGGTCTTCACCGTTCCCGTGCACCCTATCCACAGGCACAACAGAACTGGACTTCTCTGCTTTCCCATAGTCGGTACATCTCACGGCGCTCGTTCTCGGCAGAGCCTATTTCCAAAAAAGCAAATGTCCGGCTCTTTCTCCCACAAGGAAGGGGCCAGCCCTGAAAGCTCTTGCTGGTCTTCACAGTCCCCGTGCAGCCTATCCACAGGCACAACAGCACTGGGCTTCTCTGCTTTCTCACAGTCGGTACATCTCACAGCGTTTGTTCTCGGCAGAGCCTTTTTCTGAAAAGGCAAACCTCAGGCTCCTTCTTCCATAAGGAAGGGGTAAGCCCTGAAAGCTCTTGCTGGTCTTCACCGTTCCCGTGCAGCCTATCCACAGGCACAACAGCACTGGGCTTCTCTGCTTTCTCACAGTCGGTACATCTCACAGTGCTCGTTCTCAGCAGAGCCTTTTTCTGAAAAGGCAAACGTCCGGCTCCTTCTTCCATAAGGAAGGGGCGACCCCTGAAAGCTCTTGCTGGTCTTCAACGTACCCGTGCAGCCTATCCACAGGCAGAACAGAACTGGGCATCTGTGCTTTCCCATAGTCGGTACATCTCACGGCGCTCGTTCTCGGCAGAGCCTTTTTCCAAAAAGCAAACGTCCGGCTCTTTCTCCCACAAGGAAGGAGCCAGCCCTGAAAGCTCTTGCTGGTCTTCAACGTCCCCGTGCAGCCTATCCACAGGCACAACAGCACTGGGCATCTGTGCTTTCCCAGAGACTCAGCATCTCACGGTGCTTGTTCTCGGCAGAGCCTCTTTCCGAAAAATCAAAAGTCCGGCTCTTTCTCCCACAAGGAAGGGGCCAGCCCTGAAAGCTCTTGCTGGTCTTCACCGTTCCCGTGCAGCCTATCCACAGGCACAACAGCACTGGGCTTCTCTGCTTTCTCACAGTCGGTACATCTCACGGTGCTCGTTCTCAGCAGAGCCTTTTTCTGAAAAGGCAAACGTCCGGCTCCTTCTTCCATAAGGAAGGGGCGACCCCTGAAAGCTCTTGCTGGTCTTCACCGATCCCGTGCATCCTATCCACAGGCACAACAGAACTGGACTTCTCTGCTTTCCCATAGTCGGTACATCTCACGGCGCTGGTTCTCGGCAGAGACTCTTTCCAAAAAGGGAAACGTCCGGCTCTTTCTCCCACAAGGAAGGGGCCAGCCCTGAAAGCTCTTGCTGGTCTTCACAGTCCCCGTGCACCCTATCCACAGGCACAACAGCACTGGGCTTCTCTGCTTTCTCACAGTCGGTACATCTCACGGTGCTCGTTCTCGGCAGAGCCTTTTTCTGAAAAGGCAAACGTCCGGCTCCTTCTTCCATAAGGAAGGGGTAAGCCCTGAAAGCTCTTGCTGGTCTTCACCGTCCCCGTGCAGCCTATTCACAGGCACAACAGCACTGGGCATCTGTGCTTTCCCAGAGACTCAGCATCTCACGGTGCTCGTTCTCAGCAGAGCCTATTTCCAAAAAAGCAAATGTCCGGCTCTTTCTCCCACAAGGAAGGGGCCAGCCCTGAAAGCTCTTGCTGCTCTTCACCGTCCCCGTGCAGCCTATCCACAGGCACAACAGCACTGGGCATCTGTGCTTTCCCAGAGACTCAGCATCTCACGGTGATCGTTCTCGGCAGAGCCTCTTTCCGAAAAAGCAAACGTCCGGCTCTTTCTCCCACAAGGAAGGGGCCAGCCCTGAAAGCTCTTGCTGGTCTTCACAGTCCCCGTGCAGCCTATCCACAGGCAGAACAGCACTGGGCTTCTCTGCTTTCTCACAGTCGGTACATCTCACGGCGCTCGTTCTCGGCAGAGCCTTTTTCTGAAAAGGCAAACGTCTGGCTCCTTCTTCCATAAGGAAGGGGCGACCCCTGAAAGCTCTTGCTGGTCTTCACCGTCCCCGTGCACCCTATCCACAGGCACAACAGCACTGGGCATCTGTGCTTTCCCAGAGACTCAGCATCTCACGGTGATCGTTCTCGGCAGAGCCTATTTCCGAAAAATCAATCGTCTGGCTCTTTCTCACACAAGGAAGGGACCAGCCCTGAAAGCTCTTGCTGGTCTTCAGAGTCCCCGTGCACCCTATCCACAGGCACAACAGCACTGGGCATCTGTGCTTTCCCAGAGACTCAGCCTCTCACGGTGCTTGTTCTCGGCAGAGCCTATTTCCGAAAAATCAAACGTCCGGCTCTTTCTCCCACAAGGAAGGGGCCAGCCCTGAAAGCTCTTGCTGGTCTTCACAGTCCCCGTGCACCCTATCCACAGGCACAACAGAACTGTACTTCTCTGCTTTCCCAGAGTCGGTACATCTCACGGCAATGGTTCTCGGCAGAGACTCTTTCCAAAAAGGGAAACGTCCGGCTCTTTCTCCCACAAGGAAGGGGCCAGCCCTGAAAGCTCTTGCTGGTCTTCACAGTCCCCGTGCAGCCTATCCACAGGCACAACAGCACTGGGCATCTGTGCTTTCCCAGAGACTCAGCATCTCACGGTGCTTGTTCTCGGCAGAGCCTCTTTCCGAAAAATCAAAAGTCCAGCTCTTTCTCCCACAAGGAAGGGGCCAGCCCTGAAAGCTCTTGCTGCTCTACACCGTCCCCGTGCACCCTATCCACAGGCACAACAGAACTGTACTTCTCTGCTTTCCCAGAGTCGGTACATCTCACGGCAATGGTTCTCGGCAGAGACTCTTTCCAAAAAGGGAAACGTCCGGCTCTTTCTCCCACAAGGAAGGGGTAAGCCCTGAAAGCTCTTGCTGCTCTTCACCGTCCCCGTGCAGCCTATCCACAGGCACAACAGCACTGGGCATCTGTGCTTTCCCAGAGACTCAGCATCTCACGGTGATCGTTGTCGGCAGAGCCTATTTCCGAAAAAGCAAACGTCCGGCTCTTTCTCCCACAAGGAAGGGGCCAGCCCTGAAAGCTCTTGCTGGTCTTCACAGTACCCGTGCAGCCTATCCACAGGCACAACAGCACTGGGCTTCTCTGCTTTCTCACAGTCGGTACATCTCACGGCGCTCGTTCTCGGCAGAGCCTTTTTCTGAAAAGGCAAACGTCTGGCTCCTTCTTCCATAAGGAAGGGGCGACCCCTGAAAGCTCTTGCTGGTCTTCACCGTCCCCGTGCACCCTATCCACAGGCACAACAGCACTGGGCATCTGTGCTTTCCCAGAGACTCAGCATCTCACGGTGATCGTTCTCGGCAGAGCCTATTTCCGAAAAATCAATCGTCTGGCTCTTTCTCACACAAGGAAGGGACCAGCCCTGAAAGCTCTTGCTGGTCTTCAGAGTCCCCGTGCACCCTATCCACAGGCACAACAGCACTGGGCATCTGTGCTTTCCCAGAGACTCAGCATCTCACGGTGCTTGTTCTCGGCAGAGCCTCTTTCCGAAAAATCAAACGTCCGGCTCTTTCTCCCACAAGGAAGGGGCCAGCCCTGAAAGCTCTTGCTGGTCTTCACAGTCCCCGTGCACCCTATCCACAGGCACAACAGAACTGTACTTCTCTGCTTTCCCAGAGTCGGTACATCTCACGGCAATGGTTCTCGGCAGAGACTCTTTCCAAAAAGGGAAACGTCCGGCTCTTTCTCCCACAAGGAAGGGGCCAGCCCTGAAAGCTCTTGCTGGTCTTCACAGTCCCCGTGCAGCCTATCCACAGGCACAACAGCACTGGGCTTCTCTGCTTTCTCACAGTCGGTACATCTCACGGCGCTCGTTCTCGGCAGAGCCTTTTTCTGAAAAGGCAAACGTCTGGCTCCTTCTTCCATAAGGAAGGGGCGACACCTGAAAGCTCTTGCTGGTCTTCACCGTCCCCGTGCACCCTATCCACAGGCACAACAGCACTGGGCATCTGTGCTTTCCCAGAGACTCAGCATCTCACGGTGATCGTTCTCGGCAGAGCCTATTTCCGAAAAATCAATCGTCTGGCTCTTTCTCACACAAGGAAGGGGCCAGCCCTGAAAGCTCTTGCTGGTCTTCACAGTCCCCGTGCAGCCTATCCACAGGCACAACAGCACTGGGCTTCTCTGCTTTCTCACAGTCGGTACATCTCACGGTGCTCGTTCTCAGCAGAGCCTTTTTCTGAAAAGGCAAACGTCCGGCTCCTTCTTCCATAAGGAAGGGGCGACCCCTGAAAGCTCTTGCTGGTCTTCACCGTTCCCGTGCACCCTATCCACAGGCACAACAGAACTGGACTTCTCTGCTTTCCCATAGTCGGTACATCTCACGGCGCTGGTTCTCGGCAGAGACTCTTTCCAAAAAGGGAAACGTCCGGCTCTTTCTCCCACAAGGAAGGGGCCAGCCCTGAAAGCTCTTGCTGGTCTTCACAGTCCCCGTGCAGCCTATCCACAGGCACAACAGCACTGGGCTTCTCTGCTTTCTCACAGTCGGTACATCTCACGGCGCTCGTTCTCGGCAGAGCCTTTTTCTGAAAAGGCAAACGTCTGGATCCTTCTTCCATAAGGAAGGGGCG
>NW_027439456.1:0-71673 GCF_964188355.1 Buteo buteo
GCTAGGGTTAGGGTTAGGGTTAGGGTTACGGCTAGGGTTAGGGTTAGGGTTAGGTTAGGCTTAGGGTTAGGAGTTAGGGTTAGGGTTTCTATTAGGTTAGTTTTAAGGGCTAAGGTTAGTTTTAGGGTTAAGGTTGGGTTAGGGTTAGGATTAGGGTTAGGGTACGACTTAGGGCTAGGGTTAGGGCTAGGGTTAGGGTTAGGGTTAGGGTTAGGGTTTAGGGTTATGGTTAGGGTTAGGGGTTAGGGGTTAGGGGTTAGGCTTAGGGTTAGCGTTACGGTTAGGGGTTAGGGGTTAGGGTTAGGGCTAAGGTTAGGGTTAGGGTTAGGGTTAGGGTTAGGGCTAGGGTTAGGGTTAGGGTTAGGGTTACGGCTAGGGTTAGGGTTAGGGTTAGGTTAGGCTTAGGGTTAGGAGTTAGGGTTAGGGTTTCTATTAGGTTAGTTTTAAGGGCTAAGGTTAGTTTTAGGGTTAAGGTTGGGTTAGGGTTAGGATTAGGGTTAGGGTACGACTTAGGGCTAGGGTTAGGGCTAGGGTTAGGGTTAGGGTTAGGGTTAGGGTTTAGGGTTATGGTTAGGGTTAGGGGTTAGGGGTTAGGGGTTAGGCTTAGGGTTAGCGTTACGGTTAGGGGTTAGGGGTTAGGGTTAGGGCTAAGGTTAGGGTTAGGGTTAGGGTTAGGGTTAGGGCTAGGGTTAGGGTTAGGGTTAGGGTTACGGCTAGGGTTAGGGTTAGGGTTAGGTTAGGCTTAGGGTTAGGAGTTAGGGTTAGGGTTTCTATTAGGTTAGTTTTAAGGGCTAAGGTTAGTTTTAGGGTTAAGGTTGGGTTAGGGTTAGGATTAGGGTTAGGGTACGACTTAGGGCTAGGGTTAGGGCTAGGGTTAGGGTTAGGGTTAGGGTTAGGGTTTAGGGTTATGGTTAGGGTTAGGGGTTAGGGGTTAGGGGTTAGGCTTAGGGTTAGCGTTACGGTTAGGGGTTAGGGGTTAGGGTTAGGGCTAAGGTTAGGGTTAGGGTTAGGGTTAGGGTTAGGGCTAGGGTTAGGGTTAGGGTTAGGGTTACGGCTAGGGTTAGGGTTAGGGTTAGGTTAGGCTTAGGGTTAGGAGTTAGGGTTAGGGTTTCTATTAGGTTAGTTTTAAGGGCTAAGGTTAGTTTTAGGGTTAAGGTTGGGTTAGGGTTAGGATTAGGGTTAGGGTACGACTTAGGGCTAGGGTTAGGGCTAGGGTTAGGGTTAGGGTTAGGGTTAGGGTTTAGGGTTATGGTTAGGGTTAGGGGTTAGGGGTTAGGGGTTAGGCTTAGGGTTAGCGTTACGGTTAGGGGTTAGGGGTTAGGGTTAGGGCTAAGGTTAGGGTTAGGGTTAGGGTTAGGGTTAGGGCTAGGGTTAGGGTTAGGGTTAGGGTTACGGCTAGGGTTAGGGTTAGGGTTAGGTTAGGCTTAGGGTTAGGAGTTAGGGTTAGGGTTTCTATTAGGTTAGTTTTAAGGGCTAAGGTTAGTTTTAGGGTTAAGGTTGGGTTAGGGTTAGGATTAGGGTTAGGGTACGACTTAGGGCTAGGGTTAGGGCTAGGGTTAGGGTTAGGGTTAGGGTTAGGGTTTAGGGTTATGGTTAGGGTTAGGGGTTAGGGGTTAGGGGTTAGGCTTAGGGTTAGCGTTACGGTTAGGGGTTAGGGGTTAGGGTTAGGGCTAAGGTTAGGGTTAGGGTTAGGGTTAGGGTTAGGGCTAGGGTTAGGGTTAGGGTTAGGGTTACGGCTAGGGTTAGGGTTAGGGTTAGGTTAGGCTTAGGGTTAGGAGTTAGGGTTAGGGTTTCTATTAGGTTAGTTTTAAGGGCTAAGGTTAGTTTTAGGGTTAAGGTTGGGTTAGGGTTAGGATTAGGGTTAGGGTACGACTTAGGGCTAGGGTTAGGGCTAGGGTTAGGGTTAGGGTTAGGGTTAGGGTTTAGGGTTATGGTTAGGGTTAGGGGTTAGGGGTTAGGGGTTAGGCTTAGGGTTAGCGTTACGGTTAGGGGTTAGGGGTTAGGGTTAGGGCTAAGGTTAGGGTTAGGGTTAGGGTTAGGGTTAGGGCTAGGGTTAGGGTTAGGGTTAGGGTTACGGCTAGGGTTAGGGTTAGGGTTAGGTTAGGCTTAGGGTTAGGAGTTAGGGTTAGGGTTTCTATTAGGTTAGTTTTAAGGGCTAAGGTTAGTTTTAGGGTTAAGGTTGGGTTAGGGTTAGGATTAGGGTTAGGGTACGACTTAGGGCTAGGGTTAGGGCTAGGGTTAGGGTTAGGGTTAGGGTTAGGGTTTAGGGTTATGGTTAGGGTTAGGGGTTAGGGGTTAGGGGTTAGGCTTAGGGTTAGCGTTACGGTTAGGGGTTAGGGGTTAGGGTTAGGGCTAAGGTTAGGGTTAGGGTTAGGGTTAGGGTTAGGGCTAGGGTTAGGGTTAGGGTTAGGGTTACGGCTAGGGTTAGGGTTAGGGTTAGGTTAGGCTTAGGGTTAGGAGTTAGGGTTAGGGTTTCTATTAGGTTAGTTTTAAGGGTTAGGTTAGTTTTAGGGTTAAGGTTGGGTTAGGGTTAGGATTAGGGTTAGGGTACGACTTAGGGCTAGGGTTAGGGCTAGGGTTAGGGTTAGGGTTAGGGTTAGGGTTTAGGGTTATGGTTAGGGTTAGGGGTTAGGGGTTAGGGGTTAGGCTTAGGGTTAGCGTTACGGTTAGGGGTTAGGGGTTAGGGTTAGGGCTAAGGTTAGGGTTAGGGTTAGGGTTAGGGTTAGGGCTAGGGTTAGGGTTAGGGTTAGGGTTACGGCTAGGGTTAGGGTTAGGGTTAGGTTAGGCTTAGGGTTAGGAGTTAGGGTTAGGGTTTCTATTAGGTTAGTTTTAAGGGCTAAGGTTAGTTTTAGGGTTAAGGTTGGGTTAGGGTTAGGATTAGGGTTAGGGTACGACTTAGGGCTAGGGTTAGGGCTAGGGTTAGGGTTAGGGTTAGGGTTAGGGTTTAGGGTTATGGTTAGGGTTAGGGGTTAGGGGTTAGGGGTTAGGCTTAGGGTTAGCGTTACGGTTAGGGGTTAGGGGTTAGGGTTAGGGCTAAGGTTAGGGTTAGGGTTAGGGTTAGGGTTAGGGCTAGGGTTAGGGTTAGGGTTAGGGTTACGGCTAGGGTTAGGGTTAGGGTTAGGTTAGGCTTAGGGTTAGGAGTTAGGGTTAGGGTTTCTATTAGGTTAGTTTTAAGGGCTAAGGTTAGTTTTAGGGTTAAGGTTGGGTTAGGGTTAGGATTAGGGTTAGGGTACGACTTAGGGCTAGGGTTAGGGCTAGGGTTAGGGTTAGGGTTAGGGTTAGGGTTTAGGGTTATGGTTAGGGTTAGGGGTTAGGGGTTAGGGGTTAGGCTTAGGGTTAGCGTTACGGTTAGGGGTTAGGGGTTAGGGTTAGGGCTAAGGTTAGGGTTAGGGTTAGGGTTAGGGTTAGGGCTAGGGTTAGGGTTAGGGTTAGGGTTACGGCTAGGGTTAGGGTTAGGGTTAGGTTAGGCTTAGGGTTAGGAGTTAGGGTTAGGGTTTCTATTAGGTTAGTTTTAAGGGCTAAGGTTAGTTTTAGGGTTAAGGTTGGGTTAGGGTTAGGATTAGGGTTAGGGTACGACTTAGGGCTAGGGTTAGGGCTAGGGTTAGTGTTAGGGTTAGGGTTAGGGTTTAGGGTTATGGTTAGGGTTAGGGGTTAGGGGTTAGGGGTTAGGCTTAGGGTTAGCGTTACGGTTAGGGGTTAGGGGTTAGGGTTAGGGCTAAGGTTAGGGTTAGGGTTAGGGTTAGGGTTAGGGCTAGGGTTAGGGTTAGGGTTAGGGTTACGGCTAGGGTTAGGGTTAGGGTTAGGTTAGGCTTAGGGTTAGGAGTTAGGGTTAGGGTTTCTATTAGGTTAGTTTTAAGGGCTAAGGTTAGTTTTAGGGTTAAGGTTGGGTTAGGGTTAGGATTAGGGTTAGGGTACGACTTAGGGCTAGGGTTAGGGCTAGGGTTAGGGTTAGGGTTAGGGTTAGGGTTTAGGGTTATGGTTAGGGTTAGGGGTTAGGGGTTAGGGGTTAGGCTTAGGGTTAGCGTTACGGTTAGGGGTTAGGGGTTAGGGTTAGGGCTAAGGTTAGGGTTAGGGTTAGGGTTAGGGTTAGGGCTAGGGTTAGGGTTAGGGTTAGGGTTACGGCTAGGGTTAGGGTTAGGGTTAGGTTAGGCTTAGGGTTAGGAATTAGGGTTAGGGTTTCTATTAGGTTAGTTTTAAGGGCTAAGGTTAGTTTTAGGGTTAAGGTTGGGTTAGGGTTAGGATTAGGGTTAGGGTACGACTTAGGGCTAGGGTTAGGGCTAGGGTTAGGGTTAGGGTTAGGGTTAGGGTTTAGGGTTATGGTTAGGGTTAGGGGTTAGGGGTTAGGGGTTAGGCTTAGGGTTAGCGTTACGGTTAGGGGTTAGGGGTTAGGGTTAGGGCTAAGGTTAGGGTTAGGGTTAGGGTTAGGGTTAGGGCTAGGGTTAGGGTTAGGGTTAGGGTTACGGCTAGGGTTAGGGTTAGGGTTAGGTTAGGCTTAGGGTTAGGAGTTAGGGTTAGGGTTTCTATTAGGTTAGTTTTAAGGGCTAAGGTTAGTTTTAGGGTTAAGGTTGGGTTAGGGTTAGGATTAGGGTTAGGGTACGACTTAGGGCTAGGGTTAGGGCTAGGGTTAGTGTTAGGGTTAGGGTTAGGGTTAGGGTTAGGTTAGGCTTAGGGTTAGGAGTTAGGGTTAGGGTTTCTATTAGGTTAGTTTTAAGGGCTAAGGTTAGTTTTAGGGTTAAGGTTGGGTTAGGGTTAGGATTAGGGTTAGGGTACGACTTAGTGCTAGGGTTAGGGCTAGGGTTAGGGTTAGGGTTAGGGTTAGGGTTTAGGGTTATGGTTAGGGTTAGGGGTTAGGGGTTAGGGGTTAGGCTTAGGGTTAGCGTTACGGTTAGGGGTTAGGGGTTAGGGTTAGGGCTAAGGTTAGGGTTAGGGTTAGGGCTAGGGTTAGGGTTAGGGTTAGGGTTACGGCTAGGGTTAGGGTTAGGGTTAGGTTAGGCTTAGGGTTAGGAGTTAGGGTTAGGGTTTCTATTAGGTTAGTTTTAAGGGCTAAGGTTAGTTTTAGGGTTAAGGTTGGGTTAGGGTTAGGATTAGGGTTAGGGTACGACTTAGGGCTAGGGTTAGGGCTAGGGTTAGGGTTAGGGTTAGGGTTAGGGTTTAGGGTTATGGTTAGGGTTAGGGGTTAGGGGTTAGGGGTTAGGCTTAGGGTTAGCGTTACGGTTAGGGGTTAGGGGTTAGGGTTAGGGCTAAGGTTAGGGTTAGGGTTAGGGTTAGGGTTAGGGCTAGGGTTAGGGTTAGGGTTAGGGTTACGGCTAGGGTTAGGGTTAGGGTTAGGTTAGGCTTAGGGTTAGGAGTTAGGGTTAGGGTTTCTATTAGGTTAGTTTTAAGGGCTAAGGTTAGTTTTAGGGTTAAGGTTGGGTTAGGGTTAGGATTAGGGTTAGGGTACGACTTAGGGCTAGGGTTAGGGCTAGGGTTAGGGTTAGGGTTAGGGTTAGGGTTTAGGGTTATGGTTAGGGTTAGGGGTTAGGGGTTAGGGGTTAGGCTTAGGGTTAGCGTTACGGTTAGGGGTTAGGGGTTAGGGTTAGGGCTAAGGTTAGGGTTAGGGTTAGGGTTAGGGTTAGGGCTAGGGTTAGGGTTAGGGTTAGGGTTACGGCTAGGGTTAGGGTTAGGGTTAGGTTAGGCTTAGGGTTAGGAGTTAGGGTTAGGGTTTCTATTAGGTTAGTTTTAAGGGCTAAGGTTAGTTTTAGGGTTAAGGTTGGGTTAGGGTTAGGATTAGGGTTAGGGTACGACTTAGGGCTAGGGTTAGGGCTAGGGTTAGGGTTAGGGTTAGGGTTAGGGTTTAGGGTTATGGTTAGGGTTAGGGGTTAGGGGTTAGGGGTTAGGCTTAGGGTTAGCGTTACGGTTAGGGGTTAGGGGTTAGGGTTAGGGCTAAGGTTAGGGTTAGGGTTAGGGTTAGGGTTAGGGCTAGGGTTAGGGTTAGGGTTAGGGTTACGGCTAGGGTTAGGGTTAGGGTTAGGTTAGGCTTAGGGTTAGGAGTTAGGGTTAGGGTTTCTATTAGGTTAGTTTTAAGGGCTAAGGTTAGTTTTAGGGTTAAGGTTGGGTTAGGGTTAGGATTAGGGTTAGGGTACGACTTAGGGCTAGGGTTAGGGCTAGGGTTAGGGTTAGGGTTAGGGTTAGGGTTTAGGGTTATGGTTAGGGTTAGGGGTTAGGGGTTAGGGGTTAGGCTTAGGGTTAGCGTTACGGTTAGGGGTTAGGGGTTAGGGTTAGGGCTAAGGTTAGGGTTAGGGTTAGGGTTAGGGTTAGGGCTAGGGTTAGGGTTAGGGTTAGGGTTACGGCTAGGGTTAGGGTTAGGGTTAGGTTAGGCTTAGGGTTAGGAGTTAGGGTTAGGGTTTCTATTAGGTTAGTTTTAAGGGCTAAGGTTAGTTTTAGGGTTAAGGTTGGGTTAGGGTTAGGATTAGGGTTAGGGTACGACTTAGGGCTAGGGTTAGGGCTAGGGTTAGGGTTAGGGTTAGGGTTAGGGTTTAGGGTTATGGTTAGGGTTAGGGGTTAGGGGTTAGGGGTTAGGCTTAGGGTTAGCGTTACGGTTAGGGGTTAGGGGTTAGGGTTAGGGCTAAGGTTAGGGTTAGGGTTAGGGTTAGGGTTAGGGCTAGGGTTAGGGTTAGGGTTAGGGTTACGGCTAGGGTTAGGGTTAGGGTTAGGTTAGGCTTAGGGTTAGGAGTTAGGGTTAGGGTTTCTATTAGGTTAGTTTTAAGGGCTAAGGTTAGTTTTAGGGTTAAGGTTGGGTTAGGGTTAGGATTAGGGTTAGGGTACGACTTAAGGGCTAGGGTTAGGGCTAGGGTTAGGGTTAGGGTTAGGGTTAGGGTTTAGGGTTATGGTTAGGGTTAGGGGTTAGGGGTTAGGGGTTAGGCTTAGGGTTAGCGTTACGGTTAGGGGTTAGGGGTTAGGGTTAGGGCTAAGGTTAGGGTTAGGGTTAGGGTTAGGGTTAGGGCTAGGGTTAGGGTTAGGGTTAGGGTTACGGCTAGGGTTAGGGTTAGGGTTAGGTTAGGCTTAGGGTTAGGAGTTAGGGTTAGGGTTTCTATTAGGTTAGTTTTAAGGGCTAAGGTTAGTTTTAGGGTTAAGGTTGGGTTAGGGTTAGGATTAGGGTTAGGGTACGACTTAGGGCTAGGGTTAGGGCTAGGGTTAGGGTTAGGGTTAGGGTTAGGGTTTAGGGTTATGGTTAGGGTTAGGGGTTAGGGGTTAGGGGTTAGGCTTAGGGTTAGCGTTACGGTTAGGGGTTAGGGGTTAGGGTTAGGGCTAAGGTTAGGGTTAGGGTTAGGGTTAGGGTTAGGGCTAGGGTTAGGGTTAGGGTTAGGGTTACGGCTAGGGTTAGGGTTAGGGTTAGGTTAGGCTTAGGGTTAGGAGTTAGGGTTAGGGTTTCTATTAGGTTAGTTTTAAGGGCTAAGGTTAGTTTTAGGGTTAAGGTTGGGTTAGGGTTAGGATTAGGGTTAGGGTACGACTTAGGGCTAGGGTTAGGGCTAGGGTTAGGGTTAGGGTTAGGGTTAGGGTTTAGGGTTATGGTTAGGGTTAGGGGTTAGGGGTTAGGGGTTAGGCTTAGGGTTAGCGTTACGGTTAGGGGTTAGGGGTTAGGGTTAGGGTAAGGTTAGGGTTAGGGTTAGGGTTAGGGTTAGGGCTAGGGTTAGGGTTAGGGTTAGGGTTACGGCTAGGGTTAGGGTTAGGGTTAGGTTAGGCTTAGGGTTAGGAGTTAGGGTTAGGGTTTCTATTAGGTTAGTTTTAAGGGCTAAGGTTAGTTTTAGGGTTAAGGTTGGGTTAGGGTTAGGATTAGGGTTAGGGTACGACTTAGGGCTAGGGTTAGGGCTAGGGTTAGGGTTAGGGTTAGGGTTAGGGTTTAGGGTTATGGTTAGGGTTAGGGGTTAGGGGTTAGGGGTTAGGCTTAGGGTTAGCGTTACGGTTAGGGGTTAGGGGTTAGGGTTAGGGCTAAGGTTAGGGTTAGGGTTAGGGTTAGGGTTAGGGCTAGGGTTAGGGTTAGGGTTAGGGTTACGGCTAGGGTTAGGGTTAGGGTTAGGTTAGGCTTAGGGTTAGGAGTTAGGGTTAGGGTTTCTATTAGGTTAGTTTTAAGGGCTAAGGTTAGTTTTAGGGTTAAGGTTGGGTTAGGGTTAGGATTAGGGTTAGGGTACGACTTAGGGCTAGGGTTAGGGCTAGGGTTAGGGTTAGGGTTAGGGTTAGGGTTTAGGGTTATGGTTAGGGTTAGGGGTTAGGGGTTAGGGGTTAGGCTTAGGGTTAGCGTTACGGTTAGGGGTTAGGGGTTAGGGTTAGGGCTAAGGTTAGGGTTAGGGTTAGGGTTAGGGTTAGGGCTAGGGTTAGGGTTAGGGTTAGGGTTACGGCTAGGGTTAGGGTTAGGGTTAGGTTAGGCTTAGGGTTAGGAGTTAGGGTTAGGGTTTCTATTAGGTTAGTTTTAAGGGCTAAGGTTAGTTTTAGGGTTAAGGTTGGGTTAGGGTTAGGATTAGGGTTAGGGTACGACTTAGGGCTAGGGTTAGGGCTAGGGTTAGGGTTAGGGTTAGGGTTAGGGTTTAGGGTTATGGTTAGGGTTAGGGGTTAGGGGTTAGGGGTTAGGCTTAGGGTTAGCGTTACGGTTAGGGGTTAGGGGTTAGGGTTAGGGCTAAGGTTAGGGTTAGGGTTAGGGTTAGGGTTAGGGCTAGGGTTAGGGTTAGGGTTAGGGTTACGGCTAGGGTTAGGGTTAGGGTTAGGTTAGGCTTAGGGTTAGGAGTTAGGGTTAGGGTTTCTATTAGGTTAGTTTTAAGGGCTAAGGTTAGTTTTAGGGTTAAGGTTGGGTTAGGGTTAGGATTAGGGTTAGGGTACGACTTAGGGCTAGGGTTAGGGCTAGGGTTAGGGTTAGGGTTAGGGTTAGGGTTTAGGGTTATGGTTAGGGTTAGGGGTTAGGGGTTAGGGGTTAGGCTTAGGGTTAGCGTTACGGTTAGGGGTTAGGGGTTAGGGTTAGGGCTAAGGTTAGGGTTAGGGTTAGGGTTAGGGTTAGGGCTAGGGTTAGGGTTAGGGTTAGGGTTACGGCTAGGGTTAGGGTTAGGGTTAGGTTAGGCTTAGGGTTAGGAGTTAGGGTTAGGGTTTCTATTAGGTTAGTTTTAAGGGCTAAGGTTAGTTTTAGGGTTAAGGTTGGGTTAGGGTTAGGGTTAGGGTACGACTTAGGGCTAGGGTTAGGGCTAGGGTTAGGGTTAGGGTTAGGGTTAGGGTTTAGGGTTATGGTTAGGGTTAGGGGTTAGGGGTTAGGGGTTAGGCTTAGGGTTAGCGTTACGGTTAGGGGTTAGGGGTTAGGGTTAGGGCTAAGGTTAGGGTTAGGGTTAGGGTTAGGGTTAGGGCTAGGGTTAGGGTTAGGGTTAGGGTTACGGCTAGGGTTAGGGTTAGGGTTAGGTTAGGCTTAGGGTTAGGAGTTAGGGTTAGGGTTTCTATTAGGTTAGTTTTAAGGGCTAAGGTTAGTTTTAGGGTTAAGGTTGGGTTAGGGTTAGGATTAGGGTTAGGGTACGACTTAGGGCTAGGGTTAGGGCTAGGGTTAGGGTTAGGGTTAGGGTTAGGGTTTAGGGTTATGGTTAGGGTTAGGGGTTAGGGGTTAGGGGTTAGGCTTAGGGTTAGCGTTACGGTTAGGGGTTAGGGGTTAGGGTTAGGGCTAAGGTTAGGGTTAGGGTTAGGGTTAGGGTTAGGGCTAGGGTTAGGGTTAGGGTTAGGGTTACGGCTAGGGTTAGGGTTAGGGTTAGGTTAGGCTTAGGGTTAGGAGTTAGGGTTAGGGTTTCTATTAGGTTAGTTTTAAGGGCTAAGGTTAGTTTTAGGGTTAAGGTTGGGTTAGGGTTAGGATTAGGGTTAGGGTACGACTTAGGGGTTAGGGTTAGGGCTAGGGTTAGGGTTAGGGTTAGGGTTAGGGTTTAGGGTTATGGTTAGGGTTAGGGGTTAGGGGTTAGGGGTTAGGCTTAGGGTTAGCGTTACGGTTAGGGGTTAGGGGTTAGGGTTAGGGCTAAGGTTAGGGTTAGGGTTAGGGTTAGGGTTAGGGCTAGGGTTAGGGTTAGGGTTAGGGTTACGGCTAGGGTTAGGGTTAGGGTTAGGTTAGGCTTAGGGTTAGGAGTTAGGGTTAGGGTTTCTATTAGGTTAGTTTTAAGGGCTAAGGTTAGTTTTAGGGTTAAGGTTGGGTTAGGGTTAGGATTAGGGTTAGGGTACGACTTAGGGCTAGGGTTAGGGCTAGGGTTAGGGTTAGGGTTAGGGTTAGGGTTTAGGGTTAGGGTTAGGGTTAGGGGTTAGGGGTTAGGGGTTAGGCTTAGGGTTAGCGTTACGGTTAGGGGTTAGGGGTTAGGGTTAGGGCTAAGGTTAGGGTTAGGGTTAGGGTTAGGGTTAGGGCTAGGGTTAGGGTTAGGGTTAGGGTTACGGCTAGGGTTAGGGTTAGGGTTAGGTTAGGCTTAGGGTTAGGAGTTAGGGTTAGGGTTTCTATTAGGTTAGTTTTAAGTGCTAAGGTTAGTTTTAGGGTTAAGGTTGGGTTAGGGTTAGGATTAGGGTTAGGGTACGACTTAGGGCTAGGGTTAGGGCTAGGGTTAGGGTTAGGGTTAGGGTTAGGGTTTAGGGTTAGGGTTAGGGTTAGGGGTTAGGGGTTAGGGGTTAGGCTTAGGGTTAGCGTTACGGTTAGGGGTTAGGGGTTAGGGTTAGGGCTAAGGTTAGGGTTAGGGTTAGGGTTAGGGTTAGGGCTAGGGTTAGGGTTAGGGTTAGGGTTACGGCTAGGGTTAGGGTTAGGGTTAGGTTAGGCTTAGGGTTAGGAGTTAGGGTTAGGGTTTCTATTAGGTTAGTTTTAAGGGCTAAGGTTAGTTTTAGGGTTAAGGTTGGGTTAGGGTTAGGATTAGGGTTAGGGTACGACTTAGGGCTAGGGTTAGGGCTAGGGTTAGGGTTAGGGTTAGGGTTAGGGTTTAGGGTTAGGGTTAGGGTTAGGGGTTAGGGGTTAGGGGTTAGGCTTAGGGTTAGCGTTACGGTTAGGGGTTAGGGGTTAGGGTTAGGGCTAAGGTTAGGGTTAGGGTTAGGGTTAGGGTTAGGGCTAGGGTTAGGGTTAGGGTTAGGGTTACGGCTAGGGTTAGGGTTAGGGTTAGGTTAGGCTTAGGGTTAGGAGTTAGGGTTAGGGTTTCTATTAGGTTAGTTTTAAGGGCTAAGGTTAGTTTTAGGGTTAAGGTTGGGTTAGGGTTAGGATTAGGGTTAGGGTACGACTTAGGGCTAGGGTTAGGGCTAGGGTTAGGGTTAGGGTTAGGGTTAGGGTTTAGGGTTATGGTTAGGGTTAGGGGTTAGGGTTTAGGGTTATGGTTAGGGTTAGGGGTTAGGGGTTAGGGGTTAGGCTTAGGGTTAGCGTTACGGTTAGGGGTTAGGGGTTAGGGTTAGGGCTAAGGTTAGGGTTAGGGTTAGGGTTAGGGTTAGGGCTAGGGTTAGGGTTAGGGTTAGGGTTACGGCTAGGGTTAGGGTTAGGGTTAGGTTAGGCTTAGGGTTAGGAGTTAGGGTTAGGGTTTCTATTAGGTTAGTTTTAAGGGCTAAGGTTAGTTTTAGGGTTAAGGTTGGGTTAGGGTTAGGATTAGGGTTAGGGTACGACTTAGGGCTAGGGTTAGGGCTAGGGTTAGGGTTAGGGTTAGGGTTAGGGTTTAGGGTTATGGTTAGGGTTAGGGGTTAGGGGTTAGGGGTTAGGCTTAGGGTTAGCGTTACGGTTAGGGGTTAGGGGTTAGGGTTAGGGCTAAGGTTAGGGTTAGGGTTAGGGTTAGGGTTAGGGCTAGGGTTAGGGTTAGGGTTAGGGTTACGGCTAGGGTTAGGGTTAGGGTTAGGTTAGGCTTAGGGTTAGGAGTTAGGGTTAGGGTTTCTATTAGGTTAGTTTTAAGGGCTAAGGTTAGTTTTAGGGTTAAGGTTGGGTTAGGGTTAGGATTAGGGTTAGGGTACGACTTAGGGCTAGGGTTAGGGCTAGGGTTAGGGTTAGGGTTAGGGTTAGGGTTTAGGGTTATGGTTAGGGTTAGGGGTTAGGGGTTAGGGGTTAGGCTTAGGGTTAGCGTTACGGTTAGGGGTTAGGGGTTAGGGTTAGGGCTAAGGTTAGGGTTAGGGTTAGGGTTAGGGCTAGGGTTAGGGTTAGGGTTAGGGTTACGGCTAGGGTTAGGGTTAGGGTTAGGTTAGGCTTAGGGTTAGGAGTTAGGGTTAGGGTTTCTATTAGGTTAGTTTTAAGGGCTAAGGTTAGTTTTAGGGTTAAGGTTGGGTTAGGGTTAGGATTAGGGTTAGGGTACGACTTAGGGCTAGGGTTAGGGCTAGGGTTAGGGTTAGGGTTAGGGTTAGGGTTTAGGGTTATGGTTAGGGTTAGGGGTTAGGGGTTAGGGGTTAGGCTTAGGGTTAGCGTTACGGTTAGGGGTTAGGGGTTAGGGTTAGGGCTAAGGTTAGGGTTAGGGTTAGGGTTAGGGTTAGGGCTAGGGTTAGGGTTAGGGTTAGGGTTACGGCTAGGGTTAGGGTTAGGGTTAGGTTAGGCTTAGGGTTAGGAGTTAGGGTTAGGGTTTCTATTAGGTTAGTTTTAAGGGCTAAGGTTAGTTTTAGGGTTAAGGTTGGGTTAGGGTTAGGATTAGGGTTAGGGTACGACTTAGGGCTAGGGTTAGGGCTAGGGTTAGGGTTAGGGTTAGGGTTAGGGTTTAGGGTTATGGTTAGGGTTAGGGGTTAGGGGTTAGGGGTTAGGCTTAGGGTTAGCGTTACGGTTAGGGGTTAGGGGTTAGGGTTAGGGCTAAGGTTAGGGTTAGGGTTAGGGTTAGGGTTAGGGCTAGGGTTAGGGTTAGGGTTAGGGTTACGGCTAGGGTTAGGGTTAGGGTTAGGTTAGGCTTAGGGTTAGGAGTTAGGGTTAGGGTTTCTATTAGGTTAGTTTTAAGGGCTAAGGTTAGTTTTAGGGTTAAGGTTGGGTTAGGGTTAGGATTAGGGTTAGGGTACGACTTAGGGCTAGGGTTAGGGCTAGGGTTAGGGTTAGGGTTAGGGTTAGGGTTTAGGGTTATGGTTAGGGTTAGGGGTTAGGGGTTAGGGGTTAGGCTTAGGGTTAGCGTTACGGTTAGGGGTTAGGGGTTAGGGTTAGGGCTAAGGTTAGGGTTAGGGTTAGGGTTAGGGTTAGGGCTAGGGTTAGGGTTAGGGTTAGGGTTACGGCTAGGGTTAGGGTTAGGGTTAGGTTAGGCTTAGGGTTAGGAGTTAGGGTTAGGGTTTCTATTAGGTTAGTTTTAAGGGCTAAGGTTAGTTTTAGGGTTAAGGTTGGGTTAGGGTTAGGATTAGGGTTAGGGTACGACTTAGGGCTAGGGTTAGGGCTAGGGTTAGGGTTAGGGTTAGGGTTAGGGTTTAGGGTTATGGTTAGGGTTAGGGGTTAGGGGTTAGGGGTTAGGCTTAGGGTTAGCGTTACGGTTAGGGGTTAGGGGTTAGGGTTAGGGCTAAGGTTAGGGTTAGGGTTAGGGTTAGGGTTAGGGCTAGGGTTAGGGTTAGGGTTAGGGTTACGGCTAGGGTTAGGGTTAGGGTTAGGTTAGGCTTAGGGTTAGGAGTTAGGGTTAGGGTTTCTATTAGGTTAGTTTTAAGGGCTAAGGTTAGTTTTAGGGTTAAGGTTGGGTTAGGGTTAGGATTAGGGTTAGGGTACGACTTAGGGTAGGGTTAGGGCTAGGGTTAGGGTTAGGGTTAGGGTTAGGGTTTAGGGTTATGGTTAGGGTTAGGGGTTAGGGGTTAGGGGTTAGGCTTAGGGTTAGCGTTACGGTTAGGGGTTAGGGGTTAGGGTTAGGGCTAAGGTTAGGGTTAGGGTTAGGGTTAGGGTTAGGGCTAGGGTTAGGGTTAGGGTTAGGGTTACGGCTAGGGTTAGGGTTAGGGTTAGGTTAGGCTTAGGGTTAGGAGTTAGGGTTAGGGTTTCTATTAGGTTAGTTTTAAGGGCTAAGGTTAGTTTTAGGGTTAAGGTTGGGTTAGGGTTAGGATTAGGGTTAGGGTACGACTTAGGGCTAGGGTTAGGGCTAGGGTTAGGGTTAGGGTTAGGGTTAGGGTTTAGGGTTATGGTTAGGGTTAGGGGTTAGGGGTTAGGGGTTAGGCTTAGGGTTAGCGTTACGGTTAGGGGTTAGGGGTTAGGGTTAGGGCTAAGGTTAGGGTTAGGGTTAGGGTTAGGGTTAGGGCTAGGGTTAGGGTTAGGGTTAGGGTTACGGCTAGGGTTAGGGTTAGGGTTAGGTTAGGCTTAGGGTTAGGAGTTCGGGTTAGGGTTTCTATTAGGTTAGTTTTAAGGGCTAAGGTTAGTTTTAGGGTTAAGGTTGGGTTAGGGTTAGGATTAGGGTTAGGGTACGACTTAGGGCTAGGGTTAGGGCTAGGGTTAGGGTTAGGGTTAGGGTTAGGGTTTAGGGTTATGGTTAGGGTTAGGGGTTAGGGGTTAGGGGTTAGGCTTAGGGTTAGCGTTACGGTTAGGGGTTAGGGGTTAGGGTTAGGGCTAAGGTTAGGGTTAGGGTTAGGGTTAGGGTTAGGGCTAGGGTTAGGGTTAGGGTTAGGGTTACGGCTAGGGTTAGGGTTAGGGTTAGGTTAGGCTTAGGGTTAGGAGTTAGGGTTAGGGTTTCTATTAGGTTAGTTTTAAGGGCTAAGGTTAGTTTTAGGGTTAAGGTTGGGTTAGGGTTAGGATTAGGGTTAGGGTACGACTTAGGGCTAGGGTTAGGGCTAGGGTTAGGGTTAGGGTTAGGGTTTAGGGTTATGGTTAGGGTTAGGGGTTAGGGGTTAGGGGTTAGGCTTAGGGTTAGCGTTACGGTTAGGGGTTAGGGGTTAGGGTTAGGGCTAAGGTTAGGGTTAGGGTTAGGGTTAGGGTTAGGGCTAGGGTTAGGGTTAGGGTTAGGGTTACGGCTAGGGTTAGGGTTAGGGTTAGGTTAGGCTTAGGGTTAGGAGTTAGGGTTAGGGTTTCTATTAGGTTAGTTTTAAGGGCTAAGGTTAGTTTTAGGGTTAAGGTTGGGTTAGGGTTAGGATTAGGGTTAGGGTACGACTTAGGGCTAGGGTTAGGGCTAGGGTTAGGGTTAGGGTTAGGGTTAGGGTTTAGGGTTATGGTTAGGGTTAGGGGTTAGGGGTTAGGGGTTAGGCTTAGGGTTAGCGTTACGGTTAGGGGTTAGGGGTTAGGGTTAGTGCTAAGGTTAGGGTTAGGGTTAGGGTTAGGGTTAGGGCTAGGGTTAGGGTTAGGGTTAGGGTTACGGCTAGAGTTAGGGTTAGGGTTAGGTTAGGCTTAGGGTTAGGAGTTAGGGTTAGGGTTTCTATTAGGTTAGTTTTAAGGGCTAAGGTTAGTTTTAGGGTTAAGGTTGGGTTAGGGTTAGGATTAGGGTTAGGGTACGACTTAGGGCTAGGGTTAGGGCTAGGGTTAGGGTTAGGGTTAGGGTTAGGGTTTAGGGTTATGGTTAGGGTTAGGGGTTAGGGGTTAGGGGTTAGGCTTAGGGTTAGCGTTACGGTTAGGGGTTAGGGGTTAGGGTTAGGGCTAAGGTTAGGGTTAGGGTTAGGGTTAGGGTTAGGGCTAGGGTTAGGGTTAGGGTTAGGGTTACGGCTAGGGTTAGGGTTAGGGTTAGGTTAGGCTTAGGGTTAGGAGTTAGGGTTAGGGTTTCTATTAGGTTAGTTTTAAGGGCTAAGGTTAGTTTTAGGGTTAAGGTTGGGTTAGGGTTAGGATTAGGGTTAGGGTACGACTTAGGGCTAGGGTTAGGGCTAGGGTTAGGGTTAGGGTTAGGGTTAGGGTTTAGGGTTATGGTTAGGGTTAGGGGTTAGGGGTTAGGGGTTAGGCTTAGGGTTAGCGTTACGGTTAGGGGTTAGGGGTTAGGGTTAGGGCTAAGGTTAGGGTTAGGGTTAGGGTTAGGGTTAGGGCTAGGGTTAGGGTTAGGGTTAGGGTTACGGCTAGGGTTAGGGTTAGGGTTAGGTTAGGCTTAGGGTTAGGAGTTAGGGTTAGGGTTTCTATTAGGTTAGTTTTAAGGGCTAAGGTTAGTTTTAGGGTTAAGGTTGGGTTAGGGTTAGGATTAGGGTTAGGGTACGACTTAGGGCTAGGGTTAGGGCTAGGGTTAGGGTTAGGGTTAGGGTTAGGGTTTAGGGTTATGGTTAGGGTTAGGGGTTAGGGGTTAGGGGTTAGGCTTAGGGTTAGCGTTACGGTTAGGGGTTAGGGGTTAGGGTTAGGGCTAAGGTTAGGGTTAGGGTTAGGGTTAGGGCTAGGGTTAGGGTTAGGGTTAGGGTTACGGCTAGGGTTAGGGTTAGGGTTAGGTTAGGCTTAGGGTTAGGAGTTAGGGTTAGGGTTTCTATTAGGTTAGTTTTAAGGGCTAAGGTTAGTTTTAGGGTTAAGGTTGGGTTAGGGTTAGGATTAGGGTTAGGGTACGACTTAGGGCTAGGGTTAGGGCTAGGGTTAGGGTTAGGGTTAGGGTTAGGGTTTAGGGTTATGGTTAGGGTTAGGGGTTAGGGGTTAGGGGTTAGGCTTAGGGTTAGCGTTACGGTTAGGGGTTAGGGGTTAGGGTTAGGGCTAAGGTTAGGGTTAGGGTTAGGGTTAGGGTTAGGGCTAGGGTTAGGGTTAGGGTTAGGGTTACGGCTAGGGTTAGGGTTAGGGTTAGGTTAGGCTTAGGGTTAGGAGTTAGGGTTAGGGTTTCTATTAGGTTAGTTTTAAGGGCTAAGGTTAGTTTTAGGGTTAAGGTTGGGTTAGGGTTAGGATTAGGGTTAGGGTACGACTTAGGGCTAGGGTTAGGGCTAGGGTTAGGGTTAGGGTTAGGGTTAGGGTTTAGGGGTTATGGTTAGGGTTAGGGGTTAGGGGTTAGGGGTTAGGCTTAGGGTTAGCGTTACGGTTAGGGGTTAGGGGTTAGGGTTAGGGCTAAGGTTAGGGTTAGGGTTAGGGTTAGGGTTAGGGCTAGGGTTAGGGTTAGGGTTAGGGTTACGGCTAGGGTTAGGGTTAGGGTTAGGTTAGGCTTAGGGTTAGGAGTTAGGGTTAGGGTTTCTATTAGGTTAGTTTTAAGGGCTAAGGTTAGTTTTAGGGTTAAGGTTGGGTTAGGGTTAGGATTAGGGTTAGGGTACGACTTAGGGCTAGGGTTAGGGCTAGGGTTAGGGTTAGGGTTAGGGTTAGGGTTTAGGGTTATGGTTAGGGTTAGGGGTTAGGGGTTAGGGGTTAGGCTTAGGGTTAGCGTTACGGTTAGGGGTTAGGGGTTAGGGTTAGGGCTAAGGTTAGGGTTAGGGTTAGGGTTAGGGTTAGGGCTAGGGTTAGGGTTAGGGTTAGGGTTACGGCTAGGGTTAGGGTTAGGGTTAGGTTAGGCTTAGGGTTAGGAGTTAGGGTTAGGGTTTCTATTAGGTTAGTTTTAAGGGCTAAGGTTAGTTTTAGGGTTAAGGTTGGGTTAGGGTTAGGATTAGGGTTAGGGTACGACTTAGGGCTAGGGTTAGGGCTAGGGTTAGGGTTAGGGTTAGGGTTAGGGTTTAGGGTTATGGTTAGGGTTAGGGGTTAGGGGTTAGGGGTTAGGCTTAGGGTTAGCGTTACGGTTAGGGGTTAGGGGTTAGGGTTAGGGCTAAGGTTAGGGTTAGGGTTAGGGTTAGGGTTAGGGCTAGGGTTAGGGTTAGGGTTAGGGTTACGGCTAGGGTTAGGGTTAGGGTTAGGTTAGGCTTAGGGTTAGGAGTTAGGGTTAGGGTTTCTATTAGGTTAGTTTTAAGGGCTAAGGTTAGTTTTAGGGTTAAGGTTGGGTTAGGGTTAGGATTAGGGTTAGGGTACGACTTAGGGCTAGGGTTAGGGCTAGGGTTAGGGTTAGGGTTAGGGTTAGGGTTTAGGGTTATGGTTAGGGTTAGGGGTTAGGGGTTAGGGGTTAGGCTTAGGGTTAGCGTTACGGTTAGGGGTTAGGGGTTAGGGTTAGGGCTATAGGGTTAGGGTTAGGGTTAGGGTTAGGGCTAGGGTTAGGGTTAGGGTTAGGGTTACGGCTAGGGTTAGGGTTAGGGTTAGGTTAGGCTTAGGGTTAGGAGTTAGGGTTAGGGTTTCTATTAGGTTAGTTTTAAGGGCTAAGGTTAGTTTTAGGGTTAAGGTTGGGTTAGGGTTAGGATTAGGGTTAGGGTACGACTTAGGGCTAGGGTTAGGGCTAGGGTTAGGGTTAGGGTTAGGGTTAGGGTTTAGGGTTATGGTTAGGGTTAGGGGTTAGGGGTTAGGGGTTAGGCTTAGGGTTAGCGTTACGGTTAGGGGTTAGGGGTTAGGGTTAGGGCTAAGGTTAGGGTTAGGGTTAGGGTTAGGGTTAGGGCTAGGGTTAGGGTTAGGGTTAGGGTTACGGCTAGGGTTAGGGTTAGGGTTAGGTTAGGCTTAGGGTTAGGAGTTAGGGTTAGGGTTTCTATTAGGTTAGTTTTAAGGGCTAAGGTTAGTTTTAGGGTTAAGGTTGGGTTAGGGTTAGGATTAGGGTTAGGGTACGACTTAGGGCTAGGGTTAGGGCTAGGGTTAGGGTTAGGGTTAGGGTTAGGGTTTAGGGTTATGGTTAGGGTTAGGGGTTAGGGGTTAGGGGTTAGGCTTAGGGTTAGCGTTACGGTTAGGGGTTAGGGGTTAGGGTTAGGGCTAAGGTTAGGGTTAGGGTTAGGGTTAGGGTTAGGGCTAGGGTTAGGGTTAGGGTTAGGGTTACGGCTAGGGTTAGGGTTAGGGTTAGGTTAGGCTTAGGGTTAGGAGTTAGGGTTAGGGTTTCTATTAGGTTAGTTTTAAGGGCTAAGGTTAGTTTTAGGGTTAAGGTTGGGTTAGGGTTAGGATTAGGGTTAGGGTACGACTTAGGGCTAGGGTTAGGGCTAGGGTTAGGGTTAGGGTTAGGGTTAGGGTTTAGGGTTATGGTTAGGGTTAGGGGTTAGGGGTTAGGGGTTAGGCTTAGGGTTAGCGTTACGGTTAGGGGTTAGGGGTTAGGGTTAGGGCTAAGGTTAGGGTTAGGGTTAGGGTTAGGGTTAGGGCTAGGGTTAGGGTTATGGTACGGCTAGGGTTAGGGTTAGGGTTAGGTTAGGCTTAGGGTTAGGAGTTAGGGTTAGGGTTTCTATTAGGTTAGTTTTAAGGGCTAAGGTTAGTTTTAGGGTTAAGGTTGGGTTAGGGTTAGGATTAGGGTTAGGGTACGACTTAGGGCTAGGGTTAGGGCTAGGGTTAGGGTTAGGGTTAGGGTTTAGGGTTATGGTTAGGGTTAGGGGTTAGGGGTTAGGGGTTAGGCTTAGGGTTAGCGTTACGGTTAGGGGTTAGGGTTAGGGTTAGGGCTAAGGTTAGGGTTAGGGTTAGGGTTAGGGTTAGGGCTAGGGTTAGGGTTAGGGTTAGGGTTACGGCTAGGGTTAGGGTTAGGGTTAGGTTAGGCTTAGGGTTAGGAGTTAGGGTTAGGGTTTGTATTAGGTTAGTTTTAAGGGCTAAGGTTAGTTTTAGGGTTAAGGTTGGGTTAGGGTTAGGATTAGGGTTAGGGTACGACTTAGGGCTAGGGTTAGGGCTAGGGTTAGGGTTAGGGTTAGGGTTAGGGTTTAGGGTTATGGTTAGGGTTAGGGGTTAGGGGTTAGGGGTTAGGCTTAGGGTTAGCGTTACGGTTAGGGGTTAGGGGTTAGGGTTAGGGCTAAGGTTAGGGTTAGGGTTAGGGTTAGGGCTAGGGTTAGGGTTAGGGTTAGGGTTAGGGTTACGGCTAGGGTTAGGGTTAGGTTAGGCTTAGGGTTAGGAGTTAGGGTTAGGGTTTCTATTAGGTTAGTTTTAAGGGCTAAGGTTAGTTTTAGGGTTAAGGTTGGGTTAGGGTTAGGATTAGGGTTAGGGTACGACTTAGGGCTAGGGTTAGGGCTAGGGTTAGGGTTAGGGTTAGGGTTAGGGTTTAGGGTTATGGTTAGGGTTAGGGGTTAGGGGTTAGGGGTTAGGCTTAGGGTTAGCGTTACGGTTAGGGGTTAGGGGTTAGGGTTAGGGCTAAGGTTAGGGTTAGGGTTAGGGTTAGGGTTAGGGCTAGGGTTAGGGTTAGGGTTACGGCTAGGGTTAGGGTTAGGGTTAGGTTAGGCTTAGGGTTAGGAGTTAGGGTTAGGGTTTCTATTAGGTTAGTTTTAAGGGCTAAGGTTAGTTTTAGGGTTAAGGTTGGGTTAGGGTTAGGATTAGGGTTAGGGTACGACTTAGGGCTAGGGTTAGGGCTAGGGTTAGGGTTAGGGTTAGGGTTAGGGTTTAGGGTTATGGTGTAGGGTTAGGGGTTAGGGGTTAGGCTTAGGGTTAGCGTTACGGTTAGGGGTTAGGGGTTAGGGTTAGGGCTAAGGTTAGGGTTAGGGTTAGGTTTAGGGTTAGGGCTAGGGTTAGGGTTAGGGTTAGGGTTACGGCTAGGGTTAGGGTTAGGGTTAGGTTAGGCTTAGGGTTAGGAGTTAGGGTTAGGGTTTCTATTAGGTTAGTTTTAAGGGCTAAGGTTAGTTTTAGGGTTAAGGTTGGGTTAGGGTTAGGATTAGGGTTAGGGTACGACTTAGGGCTAGGGTTAGGGCTAGGGTTAGGGTAGGGTTAGGGTTAGGGTTTAGGGTTATGGTTAGGGTTAGGGGTTAGGGGTTAGGGGTTAGGCTTAGGGTTAGCGTTACGGTTAGGGGTTAGGGGTTAGGGTTAGGGCTAAGGTTAGGGTTAGGGTTAGGGCTAGGGTAAGGGTTAGGGTTAGGGTTACGGCTAGGGTTAGGGTTAGGGTTAGGGTTAGGTTAGGCTTAGGGTTAGGAGTTAGGGTTAGGGTTTCTATTAGGTTAGTTTTAAGGGCTAAGGTTAGTTTTAGGGTTAAGGTTGGGTTCGGGTTAGGATTAGGGTTAGGGTACGACTTAGGGCTAGGGTTAGGGCTAGGGTTAGGGTTAGGGTTAGGGTTAGGGTTTAGGGTTATGGTTAGGGTTAGGGGTTAGGGGTTAGGGGTTAGGCTTAGGGTTAGCGTTACGGTTAGGGGTTAGGGGTTAGGGTTAGGGCTAAGGTTAGGGTTAGGGTTAGGGTTAGGGTTAGGGCTAGGGTTAGGGTTAGGGTTAGGGTTACGGCTAGGGTTAGGGTTAGGGTTAGGTTAGGCTTAGGGTTAGGAGTTAGGGTTAGGGTTTCTATTAGGTTAGTTTTAAGGGCTAAGGTTAGTTTTAGGGTTAAGGTTGGGTTAGGGTTAGGATTAGGGTTAGGGTACGACTTAGGGCTAGGGTTAGGGCTAGGGTTAGGGTTAGGGTTAGGGTTAGGGTTTAGGGTTATGGTTAGGGTTAGGGGTTAGGGGTTAGGGGTTAGGCTTAGGGTTAGCGTTACGGTTAGGGGTTAGGGGTTAGGGTTAGGGCTAAGGTTAGGGTTAGGGTTAGGGTTAGGGTTAGGGCTAGGGTTAGGGTTAGGGTTAGGGTTACGGCTAGGGTTAGGGTTAGGGTTAGGTTAGGCTTAGGGTTAGGAGTTAGGGTTAGGGTTTCTATTAGGTTAGTTTTAAGGGCTAAGGTTCGTTTTAGGGTTAAGGTTGGGTTAGGGTTAGGATTAGGGTTAGGGTACGACTTAGGGCTAGGGTTAGGGTTAGGGTTAGGGTTAGGGTTTAGGGTTATGGTTAGGGTTAGGGGTTAGGGGTTAGGGGTTAGGCTTAGGGTTAGCGTTACGGTTAGGGGTTAGGGGTTAGGGTTAGGGCTAAGGTTAGGGTTAGGGTTAGGGTTAGGGTTAGGGCTAGGGTTAGGGTTAGGGTTAGGGTTACGGCTAGGGTTAGGGTTAGGGTTAGGTTAGGCTTAGGGTTAGGAGTTAGGGTTAGGGTTTCTATTAGGTTAGTTTTAAGGGCTAAGGTTAGTTTTAGGGTTAAGGTTGGGTTAGGGTTAGGATTAGGGTTAGGGTACGACTTAGGGCTAGGGTTAGGGCTAGGGTTAGGGTTAGGGTTAGGGTTAGGGTTTAGGGTTATGGTTAGGGTTAGGGGTTAGGGGTTAGGGGTTAGGCTTAGGGTTAGCGTTACGGTTAGGGGTTAGGGGTTAGGGTTAGGGCTAAGGTTAGGGTTAGGGTTAGGGTTAGGGTTAGGGCTAGGGTTAGGGTTAGGGTTAGGGTTACGGCTAGGGTTAGGGTTAGGGTTAGGTTAGGCTTAGGGTTAGGAGTTAGGGTTAGGGTTTCTATTAGGTTAGTTTTAAGGGCTAAGGTTAGTTTTAGGGTTAAGGTTGGGTTAGGGTTAGGATTAGGGTTAGGGTACGACTTAGGGCTAGGGTTAGGGCTAGGGTTAGGGTTAGGGTTAGGGTTAGGGTTTAGGGTTATGGTTAGGGTTAGGGGTTAGGGGTTAGGGGTTAGGCTTAGGGTTAGCGTTACGGTTAGGGGTTAGGGGTTAGGGTTAGGGCTAAGGTTAGGGTTAGGGTTAGGGTTAGGGTTAGGGCTAGGGTTAGGGTTAGGGTTAGGGTTACGGCTAGGGTTAGGGTTAGGGTTAGGTTAGGCTTAGGGTTAGGAGTTAGGGTTAGGGTTTCTATTCGGTTAGTTTTAAGGGCTAAGGTTAGTTTTAGGGTTAAGGTTGGGTTAGGGTTAGGATTAGGGTTAGGGTACGACTTAGGGCTAGGGTTAGGGCTAGGGTTAGGGTTAGGGTTAGGGTTAGGGTTTAGGGTTATGGTTAGGGTTAGGGGTTAGGGGTTAGGGGTTAGGCTTAGGGTTAGCGTTACGGTTAGGGGTTAGGGGTTAGGGTTAGGGCTAAGGTTAGGGTTAGGGTTAGGGCTAGGGTTAGGGTTAGGGTTAGGGTTACGGCTAGGGTTAGGGTTAGGGTTAGGTTAGGCTTAGGGTTAGGAGTTAGGGTTAGGGTTTCTATTAGGTTAGTTTTAAGGGCTAAGGTTAGTTTTAGGGTTAAGGTTGGGTTAGGGTTAGGATTAGGGTTAGGGTACGACTTAGGGCTAGGGTTAGGGCTAGGGTTAGGGTTAGGGTTAGGGTTAGGGTTTAGGGTTATGGTTAGGGTTAGGGGTTAGGGGTTAGGGGTTAGGCTTAGGGTTAGCGTTACGGTTAGGGGTTAGGGGTTAGGGTTAGGGCTAAGGTTAGGGTTAGGGTTAGGGTTAGGGCTAGGGTTAGGGTTAGGGTTAGGGTTACGGCTAGGGTTAGGGTTAGGGTTAGGTTAGGCTTAGGGTTAGGAGTTAGGGTTAGGGTTTCTATTAGGTTAGTTTTAAGGGCTAAGGTTAGTTTTAGGGTTAAGGTTGGGTTAGGGTTAGGATTAGGGTTAGGGTACGACTTAGGGCTAGGGTTAGGGCTAGGGTTAGGGTTAGGGTTAGGGTTAGGGTTTAGGGTTATGGTTAGGGTTAGGGGTTAGGGGTTAGGGGTTAGGCTTAGGGTTAGCGTTACGGTTAGGGGTTAGGGGTTAGGGTTAGGGCTAAGGTTAGGGTTAGGGTTAGGGTTAGGGTTAGGGCTAGGGTTAGGGTTAGGGTTAGGGTTACGGCTAGGGTTAGGGTTAGGGTTAGGTTAGGCTTAGGGTTAGGAGTTAGGGTTAGGGTTTCTATTAGGTTAGTTTTAAGGGCTAAGGTTAGTTTTAGGGTTAAGGTTGGGTTAGGGTTAGGATTAGGGTTAGGGTACGACTTAGGGCTAGGGTTAGGGCTAGGGTTAGGGTTAGGGTTAGGGTTAGGGTTTAGGGTTATGGTTAGGGTTAGGGGTTAGGGGTTAGGGGTTAGGCTTAGGGTTAGCGTTACGGTTAGGGGTTAGGGGTCAGGGTTAGGGCTAAGGTTAGGGTTAGGGTTAGGGTTAGGGTTAGGGCTAGGGTTAGGGTTAGGGTTAGGGTTACGGCTAGGGTTAGGGTTAGGGTTAGGTTAGGCTTAGGGTTAGGAGTTAGGGTTAGGGTTTCTATTAGGTTAGTTTTAAGGGCTAAGGTTAGTTTTAGGGTTAAGGTTGGGTTAGGGTTAGGATTAGGGTTAGGGTACGACTTAGGGCTAGGGTTAGGGCTAGGGTTAGGGTTAGGGTTAGGGTTAGGGTTTAGGGTTATGGTTAGGGTTAGGGGTTAGGGGTTAGGGGTTAGGCTTAGGGTTAGCGTTACGGTTAGGGGTTAGGGGTTAGGGTTAGGGCTAAGGTTAGGGTTAGGGTTAGGGTTAGGGTTAGGGCTAGGGTTAGGGTTAGGGTTAGGGTTACGGCTAGGGTTAGGGTTAGGGTTAGGTTAGGCTTAGGGTTAGGAGTTAGGGTTAGGGTTTCTATTAGGTTAGTTTTAAGGGCTAAGGTTAGTTTTAGGGTTAAGGTTGGGTTAGGGTTAGGATTAGGGTTAGGGTACGACTTAGGGCTAGGGTTAGGGCTAGGGTTAGGGTTAGGGTTAGGGTTAGGGTCTAGGGTTATGGTTAGGGTTAGGGGTTAGGGGTTAGGGGTTAGGCTTAGGGTTAGCGTTACGGTTAGGGGTTAGGGGTTAGGGTTAGGGCTAAGGTTAGGGTTAGGGTTAGGGCTAGGGTTAGGGTTAGGGTTAGGGTTACGGCTAGGGTTAGGGTTAGGGTTAGGTTAGGCTTAGGGTTAGGAGTTAGGGTTAGGGTTTCTATTAGGTTAGTTTTAAGGGCTAAGGTTAGTTTTAGGGTTAAGGTTGGGTTAGGGTTAGGATTAGGGTTAGGGTACGACTTAGGGCTAGGGTTAGGGCTAGGGTTAGGGTTAGGGTTAGGGTTAGGGTTTAGGGTTATGGTTAGGGTTAGGGGTTAGGGGTTAGGGGTTAGGCTTAGGGTTAGCGTTACGGTTAGGGGTTAGGGGTTAGGGTTAGGGCTAAGGTTAGGGTTAGGGTTAGGGTTAGGGTTAGGGCTAGGGTTAGGGTTAGGGTTAGGGTTACGGCTAGGGTTAGGGTTAGGGTTAGGTTAGGCTTAGGGTTAGGAGTTAGGGTTAGGGTTTCTATTAGGTTAGTTTTAAGGGCTAAGGTTAGTTTTAGGGTTAAGGTTGGGTTAGGGTTAGGATTAGGGTTAGGGTACGACTTAGGGCTAGGGTTAGGGCTAGGGTTAGGGTTAGGGTTAGGGTTAGGGTTTAGGGTTATGGTTAGGGTTAGGGGTTAGGGGTTAGGGGTTAGGCTTAGGGTTAGCGTTACGGTTAGGGGTTAGGGGTTAGGGTTAGGGCTAAGGTTAGGGTTAGGGTTAGGGTTAGGGTTAGGGCTAGGGTTAGGGTTAGGGTTAGGGTTACGGCTAGGGTTAGGGTTAGGGTTAGGTTAGGCTTAGGGTTAGGAGTTAGGGTTAGGGTTTCTATTAGGTTAGTTTTAAGGGCTAAGGTTAGTTTTAGGGTTAAGGTTGGGTTAGGGTTAGGATTAGGGTTAGGGTACGACTTAGGGCTAGGGTTAGGGCTAGGGTTAGGGTTAGGGTTAGGGTTAGGGTTTAGGGTTATGGTTAGGGTTAGGGGTTAGGGGTTAGGGGTTAGGCTTAGGGTTAGCGTTACGGTTAGGGGTTAGGGTTAGGGCTAAGGTTAGGGTTAGGGTTAGGGTTAGGGTTAGGGTTAGGGCTAGGGTTAGGGTTAGGGTTAGGGTTACGGCTAGGGTTAGGGTTAGGGTTAGGTTAGGCTTAGGGTTAGGGTTTCTATTAGGTTAGTTTTAAGGGCTAAGGTTAGTTTTAGGGTTAAGGTTGGGTTAGGGTTAGGATTAGGGTTAGGGTACGACTTAGGGCTAGGGTTAGGGCTAGGGTTAGGGTTAGGGTTAGGGTTAGGGTTTAGGGTTATGGTTAGGGTTAGGGGTTAGGGGTTAGGGGTTAGGCTTAGGGTTAGCGTTACGGTTAGGGGTTAGGGGTTAGGGTTAGGGCTAAGGTTAGGGTTAGGGTTAGGGTTAGGGTTAGGGCTAGGGTTAGGGTTAGGGTTAGGGTTACGGCTAGGGTTAGGGTTAGGGTTAGGTTAGGCTTAGGGTTAGGAGTTAGGGTTAGGGTTTCTATTAGGTTAGTTTTAAGGGCTAAGGTTAGTTTTAGGGTTAAGGTTGGGTTAGGGTTAGGATTAGGGTTAGGGTACGACTTAGGGCTAGGGTTAGGGCTAGGGTTAGGGTTAGGGTTAGGGTTAGGGTTTAGGGTTATGGTTAGGGTTAGGGGTTAGGGGTTAGGGGTTAGGCTTAGGGTTAGCGTTACGGTTAGGGGTTAGGGGTTAGGGTTAGGGCTAAGGTTAGGGTTAGGGTTAGGGTTAGGGTTACGGCTAGGGTTAGGGTTAGGGTTAGGTTAGGCTTAGGGTTAGGAGTTAGGGTTAGGGTTTCTATTAGGTTAGTTTTAAGGGCTAAGGTTAGTTTTAGGGTTAAGGTTGGGTTAGGGTTAGGATTAGGGTTAGGGTACGACTTAGGGCTAGGGTTAGGGCTAGGGTTAGGGTTAGGGTTAGGGTTAGGGTTTAGGGTTATGGTTAGGGTTAGGGGTTAGGGGTTAGGGGTTAGGCTTAGGGTTAGCGTTACGGTTAGGGGTTAGGGGTTAGGGTTAGGGCTAAGGTTAGGGTTAGGGTTAGGGTTAGGGTTAGGGCTAGGGTTAGGGTTAGGGTTAGGGTTACGGCTAGGGTTAGGGTTAGGGTTAGGTTAGGCTTAGGGTTAGGAGTTAGGGTTAGGGTTTCTATTAGGTTAGTTTTAAGGGCTAAGGTTAGTTTTAGGGTTAAGGTTGGGTTAGGGTTAGGATTAGGGTTAGGGTACGACTTAGGGCTAGGGTTAGGGCTAGGGTTAGGGTTAGGGTTAGGGTTAGGGTTTAGGGTTATGGTTAGGGTTAGGGGTTAGGGGTTAGGGGTTAGACTTAGGGTTAGCGTTACGGTTAGGGGTTAGGGGTTAGGGTTAGGGCTAAGGTTAGGGTTAGGGTTAGGGTTAGGGTTAGGGCTAGGGTTAGGGTTAGGGTTAGGGTTACGGCTAGGGTTAGGGTTAGGGTTAGGTTAGGCTTAGGGTTAGGAGTTAGGGTTAGGGTTTCTATTAGGTTAGTTTTAAGGGCTAAGGTTAGTTTTAGGGTTAAGGTTGGGTTAGGGTTAGGATTAGGGTTAGGGTACGACTTAGGGCTAGGGTTAGGGCTAGGGTTAGGGTTAGGGTTAGGGTTAGGGTTTAGGGTTATGGTTAGGGTTAGGGGTTAGGGGTTAGGGGTTAGGCTTAGGGTTAGCGTTACGGTTAGGGGTTAGGGGTTAGGGTTAGGGCTAAGGTTAGGGTTAGGGTTAGGGTTAGGGTTAGGGCTAGGGTTAGGGTTAGGGTTAGGGTTACGGCTAGGGTTAGGGTTAGGGTTAGGTTAGGCTTAGGGTTAGGAGTTAGGGTTAGGGTTTCTATTAGGTTAGTTTTAAGGGCTAAGGTTAGTTTTAGGGTTAAGGTTGGGTTAGGGTTAGGATTAGGGTTAGGGTACGACTTAGGGCTAGGGTTAGGGCTAGGGTTAGGGTTAGGGTTAGGGTTAGGGTTTAGGGTTATGGTTAGGGTTAGGGGTTAGGGGTTAGGGGTTAGGCTTAGGGTTAGCGTTACGGTTAGGGGTTAGGGGTTAGGGTTAGGGCTAAGGTTAGGGTTAGGGTTAGGGTTAGGGTTACGGCTAGGGTTAGGGTTAGGGTTAGGTTAGGCTTAGGGTTAGGAGTTAGGGTTAGGGTTTCTATTAGGTTAGTTTTAAGGGCTAAGGTTAGTTTTAGGGTTAAGGTTGGGTTAGGGTTAGGATTAGGGTTAGGGTACGACTTAGGGCTAGGGTTAGGGCTAGGGTTAGGGTTAGGGTTAGGGTTAGGGTTTAGGGTTATGGTTAGGGTTAGGGGTTAGGGGTTAGGGGTTAGGCTTAGGGTTAGCGTTACGGTTAGGGGTTAGGGGTTAGGGTTAGGGCTAAGGTTAGGGTTAGGGTTAGGGTTAGGGTTAGGGCTAGGGTTAGGGTTAGGGTTAGGGTTACGGCTAGGGTTAGGGTTAGGGTTAGGTTAGGCTTAGGGTTAGGAGTTAGGGTTAGGGTTTCTATTAGGTTAGTTTTAAGGGCTAAGGTTAGTTTTAGGGTTAAGGTTGGGTTAGGGTTAGGATTAGGGTTAGGGTACGACTTAGGGCTAGGGTTAGGGCTAGGGTTAGGGTTAGGGTTAGGGTTAGGGTTTAGGGTTATGGTTAGGGTTAGGGGTTAGGGGTTAGGGGTTAGGCTTAGGGTTAGCGTTACGGTTAGGGGTTAGGGGTTAGGGTTAGGGCTAAGGTTAGGGTTAGGGTTAGGGTTAGGGTTAGGGCTAGGGTTAGGGTTAGGGTTAGGGTTACGGCTAGGGTTAGGGTTAGGGTTAGGTTAGGCTTAGGGTTAGGAGTTAGGGTTAGGGTTTCTATTCGGTTAGTTTTAAGGGCTAAGGTTAGTTTTAGGGTTAAGGTTGGGTTAGGGTTAGGATTAGGGTTAGGGTACGACTTAGGGCTAGGGTTAGGGCTAGGGTTAGGGTTAGGGTTAGGGTTAGGGTTTAGGGTTATGGTTAGGGTTAGGGGTTAGGGGTTAGGGGTTAGGCTTAGGGTTAGCGTTACGGTTAGGGGTTAGGGTTAGGGCTAAGGTTAGGGTTAGGGTTAGGGTTAGGGTTAGGGCTAGGGTTAGGGTTAGGGTTAGGGTTAGGGTTAGGTTAGGCTTAGGGTTAGGAGTTAGGGTTAGGGTTTCTATTAGGTTAGTTTTAAGGGCTAAGGTTAGTTTTAGGGTTAAGGTTGGGTTAGGGTTAGGATTAGGGTTAGGGTACGACTTAGGGCTAGGGTTAGGTCTAGGGTTAGGGTTAGGGTTTGTCGGGGGATGCAACGAGCCTACGGAATTCCTGACAGTTCGAGAACAGTGCGACCTTGAGCAGCTTGTAGTGTATCCTTGAGAGTCTGGAAAGATCCGAGAAGACCAGTACAAAAACAAGATAGTGATAAGAAGAACCGTCCTAACGAACTCACCAATCATGAGTTGTTAGTTACTAACCAAACCAATCATATACTAACACATACTCAAAAGAAGGGTATAAAAAGGTGTGTTAGAACAATAAAGTAGCCATTTTGCATGATCTATTACTTGTCGTGTCCGTCTCTACCGCGACAAATGGTGACCCCGATGCGTCTGAGCGAACAGATCATTTAAAGGCAATAAATCCAGCACTAGCAAGAAGTATACCGGCGGCGACGAGCGCTGCGAAAGAGTATACGGGCAGCGAGACAAGCTGCGGAGACGGAGCCCGGTGAAGCTGAGAGCAGTGGAATCTGCCTGGTCCGGACCTGAGCCTAGACACCTAATAAGGTGAGCCACCGGGGACAAAACTGTTAGAATGGGGCAGCAATTAACACAAGAAAAGGAGACGATTTTGTCTACCTGGAGAGCCCTATTAAAAAGAAAAGGGGTTAAGACCCCAGAACAAAGCTTGAAAAGGATTTTAATATGGTGTAAGATGCAAGGCTTTCAAGCCACAACAGTTACTGCATTCAGTGTGGGTGTGTGGCAAGCAGTGGGATGGAAAATGTTTGGTGAAATCTCTAAAGGACAGAAAGAGCTGTGTATGTTGGCGATCATATGGCATCTATTACGCGAGACCCTGAAGGAATGGACAGCAGAATGTGATGCGAAAGATCAGCAAAAGAAAGCTGAGGACTCTGACAATGTTAGCAATGAAAAAGTTTCTGCTCAAGTAACAGCTGCAGCCAATGCTGCAATCTCAGCAGTTGCGGGCAGAAAACCCCTCACGGGCAAAATCAGATCATACCCTTATTCACCTCCTCCTCCTCCTATGCCATTAATTACTTTACCGGGCGATGAGGGGCCCTCCTCACCTACTGGTGCGGCGGCAGAAGGGGTGACTCCATCAGCCCCCCCCGACGAGAATGATGTGGCGATTAACACCGAGCCGGACAGTGTGGGCCGTACTGAAATTGAGGGCCGAAAGGACGGTGAGAGTCAAACTGAGTGTGAGGGCCGAACGGAAAGTGAGAGCCGAAATGAAACTGAGGCAGAAAAATCTCTAACTGACACTATGCGATCTCTGCAGCTCACAGATAAAACCATACCGAAGGAACCCCTGCTGGGGGCTCTCCCTCCATCCACAATAACTGTGGTCCTGAGATCCCCTGATCAGTTCTGGGAGGGAGTTAGAAAATATGCTGCCGACTCTGGCAACTGGGATCTAGTAGAACGCCTCAGCCCATGCTCTCTAACACCGGCGTTTCTAAAGCCTCTAGATAAAGCAGCAGAGGCTCCTGTTACATTTCCTGTTTTCAGAGCTGCTCCAGGCACAAACCGGCACGATGAGCACAATCCAATCGGCTGGAGAGTAGTGCAGGATTTGCAGAATAGAGTACAAAAATACGGAATCAGTTCTCCTGAGGTGATGCAACTTATTCGTATAATCAGCACAGATCTGCTGTGTCCCTATGACGTTATGCATCTAGCACAAGTGCTGTTTCAGCCCATACAATTGCACGTATTTCAATCTACTTGGAGGCAGATGGCACGCACAGCCGCACAGCAAAATTTACGACTGCTACAGGGTGACGTGAGATTAGGCCTTGGAGAGGATGCTTTGCTTGGTGAAGGGCAGTATAGTAGCCCTCAGCTGCAGGCTACATGGCCTCCGATGGCTCTCGAACAAGCACAAAATATAGGCCTTATGGCAATGAAGCGAACCATGGACATGGCAGCTCCAAAGCAAAAATATGCCACTATCTGCCAAGGCCCCACAGAACCCTTTTTACAATTTGTAGAAAAAATATCTGCCGCCCTGGAAAAACAGGTAGAAGATGAGGTCTTAAGGCAAATTCTATGCAAACAGTTGGCAAGAGATAATGCTGATGAGGACTGTCAAAAGATCATACAGGCTTTACCAGGAGACCCTTCTGTCCCTGACATGGTAGCTGCATGTTCTAAAGCTGGGACACTGGAACACACGGTGACCACCATAGCCAATGCTATGAGAAATTCTGGAAAGTGCTGTGGGTGTGGCAGTGAAGGGCATATCAATGTAACTTCTCCACACAAAACATCACCAGGTCACATTTGTGCGATGGTTTCGACCCCCTACCCACCAGTGACAATCCCTAAAGGTACTCGTATTGCTCAATTTGTTCCTTTTTCGAGTTCTATTTCAAGAGCAGGACAGCACCTGCGATGCGATGGAGGCTTCGGCTCTACGGGACCCCCTCAGTTCTGCTGGTCTCAGACTGTCTCGTCATCCCGACCATGTATGACGTGCACGCTGTTGAATCACGGAAGATCGCCGACTACAGTAAGGCTTGCAGGGCTCCTGGACACCGGAGCCAATGTGACTATTACTGCCGATTGTCTGTGGCTGTCCACCTGGCCCACAGAGGAGGCTGGTATGGGAGTAGTGGGGCTGGGAGGCTCTGCGCAAGCAAAGACGGCAGACACACCAGTTCTGATTACCGATCCTGAGGGCCAACAAGCAGTTATTAAACCATATGTGACGGCAGCTCCCCGCAATTTATGGGGGAGGGATTGCTTGTCGCAGTGGGGGGTGAGAATTACCACGGATTTTTAACGGGGGCCACTGTGCTGCAGGGTGTTAGACAACCCATGCTTGTTTTAACCTGGTTAACAAATAACCCTGTGTGGGTGGATCAGTGGCCCCTACCAATTGAAAAATTAAAGGCCCTGCAAGAATTGGTAGCAGAACAACTAGCTGCCAGACACATTGAACCATCTCACAGCCCGTGGAATACTCCAGTGTTTGTGATAAAACAGAAATCAGGTAAATGGTGATTTTTGCATGACCTGCGGTAAGTCAATGCTGTCATGGCCATGATGGGGGCTCTGCAACCAGGCATGCCTTCACCTGCCATGATCCCTCAAGATTGGGAAATCATTGTCATGAACCTTAAGGATTGTTTTTTTACAATTCCATTAGCTTCTCAAGATGAAGAAAAATTTGCATTTTCTGTGCCTTCTATCAATCATGCGGAACAAGCAAAAAGATATCAATGGAGAGTTCTGCCGCAGGGCATGAAAAATTCACCAACCATTTGTCAATGGTTTGTTGCACAAGCTCTGTCACCTGTAAGGGAAAAATTCCCCACTAGTTATTGTTATTACTATATGGATGACATTCTGTTAGCATCAGACAACAAGGAGCAGTTGAATGACATGAAAAATTTGGCCACAAATTCGCTACGACAATATGGGTTGGTTATTGCCCCTGGAAAAGTGCAAGAAATAGCACCCTGGAAATATTTGGGAATGGCAATTACAAACATGCAGGTTGTGCCCCAACCTGTGAAACTTAATCTTGCGGTTAAGACACTCAATGATGTACAGAAATTAATGGGATCCTTGGACTGGATCAGGCCCTATCTTGGACTGACCAATTCGCAGTTACAACCTCTATTGGACTTATTAAAACATTCCAATGATCCAACAGAACCCAGAATATTGAATACGGAAGCGTTAAATGTAATTCACATGGTGGAACAATGTATATACTAGAAATTTGTTTCTCGAATTGATCTGTCTCGATTGGTACAATTCTTTGTGCTAATTGCCAAAACTGTGCCATTTGGTGCTTTGGTGCAGTGGAATTCTGAGTGGGATGACCCATTACGTAATTTAGAATGGATGTTTTTGTCATTCCAGCCATGAAATACTGCTCCTGGCTTGTTTGAACTTATTGCTGATGTAATCATAAAAGCCAGAAAACGCTGTGTAGAACTAATAGGACGTGATCCAGCTACGATTGTTTTACCTGTTCAAAATTGGTACTTTGAATGGTGTCTGGCAAACAATTATGAGCTGCAAGCAGCTATGGCGGGTTTTCAAGGACAGATTTCGTATCATCTACCGTCGCGCCCGCTCCTGAAATTTGCTCGAGAAATACCATTTGGTCAGAAAAACTTAAGCCAGCCGGAACCTGTGAAAGGCCCTACTGTCTTCACAGATGGTTCTGGAATATCGGGTAAAGCAGCAGTAGTATGGTATGAAAACAACAACTGGAACGGCAAAGTAGTACATCAAAATGGTTCTCCACAAGTGGTAGAGCTGCGTGCAATGGCTGTTGCTTTTTCTAGTTTTTCTACTCCTGTAAATATTGTAACTGACTCAGCATATGTAGCTAATTTAGTTTCTCGACTAGACAAAGTGGCTTTGACCATGTCAGACAATCAATTATTATTTGATGTGCTTTTAGAACTCTGGAAAAGTATTCAACTACGAACAGAACCTTATTTTATCATGCATATCTGGAGTCATACCACTTCACCAGGTTTTTATACGGAAGGTAATGCCAGAATAAAAAAAAAAAACAAAAAAACAAAAAGGGGGAATGGTTGGGGAACTACCATAGGCATGCTTAGATAAAGCAGTTTATGTTCTTAACTTTCTCCGTTATAGGGACAATTCTTCCCTACCTCCTCTTTCTCAACACTTCTCTCTTTTCAACACAGAATTTACAAAAGGGTATAAAAGTACATGTTAAAGATTTAGTTACTGGTCAGTGGAATTGACCATGTGAGCTATTAACCTGGGGGCGAGGTTATGCTTGTGTTTCCACAGATACAGGCCCACAATGGACTCCCGCTCAATTTGTGCGACCGTCATCATCTGGAACATCCCAGAGGGTGCGGCAATATAAATACCACCTCAACCAAAAAACTAAGTGTAGGTCACCTTGGCCAATATAACAGGTCAAGATTCTCTGTGTATTGCAACCGCACCACAAAGCCCATGAACCAATAGACAGGGTGGCTATGACTCGTGCAGCGCGCCTGGCCAGCGAGCGCATGCGTCATATGTTGCAACTGAGGTGGATTTTGGCACCCGCTGGCCACGTGTGTTGAAATCCGTTCCTCTGCAAATGTATAAATACCGGGATTTTCCGAAGAGCATCGGGCTGGTGTACAGCAAGGCCATCGTTGCCTCCGTGGGGACGCCCACGCAAAGCTGGCACCTACCGATTGCTGGGCTGAGTTCGCAGAGCAAGACAGCACAAGAATGTACAGATGGTTCATCTACCTCACAGTCCTCAGATGGACGTAGTCATGGATACCGCCGCAAACCAAAGAAAACATCTGGATGACCCTGGCTGATGTGACCGGACAAGATTGCTTATACCTTAGTACAGTAACACCAAGCAATCCTTTTTTTGCAGGTTTAATAAGGGGTTACACTGAAATCAACAGAGTTTAAGAACTTATTGATGGAGACCCCTGTGCAGCAGGTCATGGACTCAATGGATGGGAATGCCTGGTTTCCACGAATCGGGCATTCACCCTCATTGCCACCCCAGGAATCACAAATTCTGGGGTCCCTGAATACAGACTGGTGTAGTATTATCTGATTTACTGCTAGACTTTGATAGTGTCAGACATGCTACGCTACAAAATAGAGCTGCAATTGATTTCTTGCTTTTAGCACAAGGACATGGTTGTGATGAGTTTGAAGGGATGTGTTGTATGAATTTACCCGATCACTCAGAATCCATTTTCAGTAGTATTCAACAATTAAAGAAGGGAGTCAGGAAGCTGACAGAAAGCGATGAATTAGATTGGCTGACGAAGATGTTCGAGGGTTGGGGATTGTCTGGATGGTTGATATCTCTGCTCAAGACTGTGGGGGTAGTGATCTTGGTTGTGATAACTATGCTCCTGATGTTACCCTGTCTTTTCAGCCTTCTGCAAAGGGCCCTGCAGAGGGCAGCCGGGACAATATCTTTAGCACAAATACAAAAAGGGGGAATTGTCGGGGGATGCAACGAGCCTACGGAATTCCTGACAGTTCGAGAACAGTGCGACCTTGAGCAGCTTGTAGTGTATCCTTGAGAGTCTGGAAAGATCCGAGAAGACCAGTACAAAAACAAGATAGTGATAAGAAGAACCGTCCTAACGAACTCACCAATCATGAGTTGTTAGTTACTAACCAAACCAATCATATACTAACACATACTCAAAAGAAGGGTATAAAAAGGTGTGTTAGAACAATAAAGTAGCCATTTTGCATGATCTATTACTTGTCGTGTCCGTCTCTACCGCGACAAGGGTTAGGGTTAGGGTTTAGGGTTATGGTTAGGGTTAGGGGTTAGGGGTTAGGGGTTAGGCTTAGGGTTAGCGTTACGGTTAGGGGTTAGGGGTTAGGGTTAGGGCTAAGGTTAGGGTTAGGGTTAGGGTTAGGGTTAGGGCTAGGGTTAGGGTTAGGGTTAGGGTTACGGCTAGGGTTAGGGTTAGGGTTAGGTTAGGCTTAGGGTTAGGAGTTAGGGTTAGGGTTTCTATTAGGTTAGTTTTAAGGGCTAAGGTTAGTTTTAGGGTTAAGGTTGGGTTAGGGTTAGGATTAGGGTTAGGGTACGACTTAGGGCTAGGGTTAGGGCTAGGGTTAGGGTTAGGGTTAGGGTTAGGGTTTAGGGTTATGGTTAGGGTTAGGGGTTAGGGGTTAGGGGTTAGGCTTAGGGTTAGCGTTACGGTTAGGGGTTAGGGGTTAGGGTTAGGGCTAAGGTTAGGGTTAGGGTTAGGGTTAGGGTTAGGGCTAGGGTTAGGGTTAGGGTTAGGGTTACGGCTAGGGTTAGGGTTAGGGTTAGGTTAGGCTTAGGGTTAGGAGTTAGGGTTAGGGTTTCTATTAGGTTAGTTTTAAGGGCTAAGGTTAGTTTTAGGGTTAAGGTTGGGTTAGGGTTAGGATTAGGGTTAGGGTACGACTTAGGGCTAGGGTTAGGGCTAGGGTTAGGGTTAGGGTTAGGGTTAGGGTTTAGGGTTATGGTTAGGGTTAGGGGTTAGGGGTTAGGGGTTAGGCTTAGGGTTAGCGTTACGGTTAGGGGTTAGGGTTAGGGCTAAGGTTAGGGTTAGGGTTAGGGTTAGGGTTAGGGCTAGGGTTAGGGTTAGGGTTAGGGTTACGGCTAGGGTTAGGGTTAGGGTTAGGTTAGGCTTAGGGTTAGGAGTTAGGGTTAGGGTTTCTATTAGGTTAGTTTTAAGGGCTAAGGTTCGTTTTAGGGTTAAGGTTGGGTTAGGGTTAGGATTAGGGTTAGGGTACGACTTAGGGCTAGGGTTAGGGCTAGGGTTAGGGTTAGGGTTAGGGTTAGGGTTTAGGGTTATGGTTAGGGTTAGGGGTTAGGGGTTAGGGGTTAGGCTTAGGGTTAGCGTTACGGTTAGGGGTTAGGGGTTAGGGTTAGGGCTAAGGTTAGGGTTAGGGTTAGGGTTAGGGTTAGGGCTAGGGTTAGGGTTAGGGTTAGGGTTACGGCTAGGGTTAGGGTTAGGGTTAGGTTAGGCTTAGGGTTAGGAGTTAGGGTTAGGGTTTCTATTAGGTTAGTTTTAAGGGCTAAGGTTAGTTTTAGGGTTAAGGTTGGGTTAGGGTTAGGATTAGGGTTAGGGTACGACTTAGGGCTAGGGTTAGGGCTAGGGTTAGGGTTAGGGTTAGGGTTAGGGTTTAGGGTTATGGTTAGGGTTAGGGGTTAGGGGTTAGGGGTTAGGCTTAGGGTTAGCGTTACGGTTAGGGGTTAGGGGTTAGGGTTAGGGCTAAGGTTAGGGTTAGGGTTAGGGTTAGGGTTAGGGCTAGGGTTAGGGTTAGGGTTAGGGTTACGGCTAGGGTTAGGGTTAGGGTTAGGTTAGGCTTAGGGTTAGGAGTTAGGGTTAGGGTTTCTATTCGGTTAGTTTTAAGGGCTAAGGTTAGTTTTAGGGTTAAGGTTGGGTTAGGGTTAGGATTAGGGTTAGGGTACGACTTAGGGCTAGGGTTAGGGCTAGGGTTAGGGTTAGGGTTAGGGTTAGGGTTTAGGGTTATGGTTAGGGTTAGGGGTTAGGGGTTAGGGGTTAGGCTTAGGGTTAGCGTTACGGTTAGGGGTTAGGGGTTAGGGTTAGGGCTAAGGTTAGGGTTAGGGTTAGGGTTAGGGTTAGGGCTAGGGTTAGGGTTAGGGTTAGGGTTACGGCTAGGGTTAGGGTTAGGGTTAGGTTAGGCTTAGGGTTAGGAGTTAGGGTTAGGGTTTCTATTAGGTTAGTTTTAAGGGCTAAGGTTAGTTTTAGGGTTAAGGTTGGGTTAGGGTTAGGATTAGGGTTAGGGTACGACTTAGGGCTAGGGTTAGGGCTAGGGTTAGGGTTAGGGTTAGGGTTTAGGGTTATGGTTAGGGTTAGGGGTTAGGGGTTAGGGGTTAGGCTTAGGGTTAGCGTTACGGTTAGGGGTTAGGGGTTAGGGTTAGGGCTAAGGTTAGGGTTAGGGTTAGGGTTAGGGCTAGGGTTAGGGTTAGGGTTAGGGTTACGGCTAGGGTTAGGGTTAGGGTTAGGTTAGGCTTAGGGTTAGGAGTTAGGGTTAGGGTTTCTATTAGGTTAGTTTTAAGGGCTAAGGTTAGTTTTAGGGTTAAGGTTGGGTTAGGGTTAGGATTAGGGTTAGGGTACGACTTAGGGCTAGGGTTAGGGCTAGGGTTAGGGTTAGGGTTAGGGTTAGGGTTTAGGGTTATGGTTAGGGTTAGGGGTTAGGGGTTAGGGGTTAGGCTTAGGGTTAGCGTTACGGTTAGGGGTTAGGGGTTAGGGTTAGGGCTAAGGTTAGGGTTAGGGTTAGGGTTAGGGCTAGGGTTAGGGTTAGGGTTAGGGTTACGGCTAGGGTTAGGGTTAGGGTTAGGTTAGGCTTAGGGTTAGGAGTTAGGGTTAGGGTTTCTATTAGGTTAGTTTTAAGGGCTAAGGTTAGTTTTAGGGTTAAGGTTGGGTTAGGGTTAGGATTAGGGTTAGGGTACGACTTAGGGCTAGGGTTAGGGCTAGGGTTAGGGTTAGGGTTAGGGTTAGGGTTTAGGGTTATGGTTAGGGTTAGGGGTTAGGGGTTAGGGGTTAGGCTTAGGGTTAGCGTTACGGTTAGGGGTTAGGGGTTAGGGGTTAGGGCTAAGGTTAGGGTTAGGGTTAGGGTTAGGGCTAGGGTTAGGGTTAGGGTTAGGGTTACGGCTAGGGTTAGGGTTAGGGTTAGGTTAGGCTTAGGGTTAGGAGTTAGGGTTAGGGTTTCTATTAGGTTAGTTTTAAGGGCTAAGGTTAGTTTTAGGGTTAAGGTTGGGTTAGGGTTAGGATTAGGGTTAGGGTACGACTTAGGGCTAGGGTTAGGGCTAGGGTTAGGGTTAGGGTTAGGGTTAGGGTTTAGGGTTATGGTTAGGGTTAGGGGTTAGGGGTTAGGGGTTAGGCTTAGGGTTAGCGTTACGGTTAGGGGTTAGGGGTTAGGGTTAGGGCTAAGGTTAGGGTTAGGGTTAGGGTTAGGGTTAGGGCTAGGGTTAGGGTTAGGGTTACGGCTAGGGTTAGGGTTAGGGTTAGGTTAGGCTTAGGGTTAGGAGTTAGGGTTAGGGTTTCTATTAGGTTAGTTTTAAGGGCTAAGGTTAGTTTTAGGGTTAAGGTTGGGTTAGGGTTAGGATTAGGGTTAGGGTACGACTTAGGGCTAGGGTTAGGGCTAGGGTTAGGGTTAGGGTTAGGGTTAGGGTTTAGGGTTATGGTTAGGGTTAGGGGTTAGGGGTTAGGGGTTAGGCTTAGGGTTAGCGTTACGGTTAGGGGTTAGGGGTTAGGGTTAGGGCTAAGGTTAGGGTTAGGGTTAGGGTTAGGGTTAGGGCTAGGGTTAGGGTTAGGGTTAGGGTTACGGCTAGGGTTAGGGTTAGGGTTAGGTTAGGCTTAGGGTTAGGAGTTAGGGTTAGGGTTTCTATTAGGTTAGTTTTAAGGGCTAAGGTTAGTTTTAGGGTTAAGGTTGGGTTAGGGTTAGGATTAGGGTTAGGGTACGACTTAGGGCTAGGGTTAGGGCTAGGGTTAGGGTTAGGGTTAGGGTTAGGGTTTAGGGTTATGGTTAGGGTTAGGGGTTAGGGGTTAGGGGTTAGGCTTAGGGTTAGCGTTACGGTTAGGGGTTAGGGGTTAGGGTTAGGGCTAAGGTTAGGGTTAGGGTTAGGGTTAGGGTTAGGGCTAGGGTTAGGGTTAGGGTTAGGGTTACGGCTAGGGTTAGGGTTAGGGTTAGGTTAGGCTTAGGGTTAGGAGTTAGGGTTAGGGTTTCTATTAGGTTAGTTTTAAGGGCTAAGGTTAGTTTTAGGGTTAAGGTTGGGTTAGGGTTAGGATTAGGGTTAGGGTACGACTTAGGGCTAGGGTTAGGGCTAGGGTTAGGGTTAGGGTTAGGGTTAGGGTTTAGGGTTATGGTTAGGGTTAGGGGTTAGGGGTTAGGGGTTAGGCTTAGGGTTAGCGTTACGGTTAGGGGTTAGGGGTTAGGGTTAGGGCTAAGGTTAGGGTTAGGGTTAGGGTTAGGGTTAGGGCTAGGGTTAGGGTTAGGGTTAGGGTTACGGCTAGGGTTAGGGTTAGGGTTAGGTTAGGCTTAGGGTTAGGAGTTAGGGTTAGGGTTTCTATTAGGTTAGTTTTAAGGGCTAAGGTTAGTTTTAGGGTTAAGGTTGGGTTAGGGTTAGGATTAGGGTTAGGGTACGACTTAGGGCTAGGGTTAGGGCTAGGGTTAGGGTTAGGGTTAGGGTTAGGGTTTAGGGTTATGGTTAGGGTTAGGGGTTAGGGGTTAGGGGTTAGGCTTAGGGTTAGCGTTACGGTTAGGGGTTAGGGGTTAGGGTTAGGGCTAAGGTTAGGGTTAGGGTTAGGGTTACGGCTAGGGTTAGGGTTAGGGTTAGGTTAGGCTTAGGGTTAGGAGTTAGGGTTAGGGTTTCTATTAGGTTAGTTTTAAGGGCTAAGGTTAGTTTTAGGGTTAAGGTTGGGTTAGGGTTAGGATTAGGGTTAGGGTACGACTTAGGGCTAGGGTTAGGGCTAGGGTTAGGGTTAGGGCTAGGGTTAGGGTTAGGGTTAGGGTTAGGGTTTAGGGTTATGGTTAGGGTTAGGGGTTAGGGGTTAGGGGTTAGGCTTAGGGTTAGCGTTACGGTTAGGGGTTAGGGGTTAGGGTTAGGGCTAAGGTTAGGGTTAGGGTTAGGGTTAGGGTTAGGGCTAGGGTTAGGGTTAGGGTTAGGGTTACGGCTAGGGTTAGGGTTAGGGTTAGGTTAGGCTTAGGGTTAGGAGTTAGGGTTAGGGTTTCTATTAGGTTAGTTTTAAGGGCTAAGGTTAGTTTTAGGGTTAAGGTTGGGTTAGGGTTAGGATTAGGGTTAGGGTACGACTTAGGGCTAGGGTTAGGGCTAGGGTTAGGGTTAGGGTTAGGGTTAGGGTTTAGGGTTATGGTTAGGGTTAGGGGTTAGGGGTTAGGGGTTAGGCTTAGGGTTAGCGTTACGGTTAGGGGTTAGGGGTTAGGGTTAGGGCTAAGGTTAGGGTTAGGGTTAGGGTTAGGGTTAGGACTAGGGTTAGGGTTAGGGTTAGGGTTACGGCTAGGGTTAGGGTTAGGGTTAGGTTAGGCTTAGGGTTAGGAGTTAGGGTTAGGGTTTCTATTAGGTTAGTTTTAAGGGCTAAGGTTAGTTTTAGGGTTAAGGTTGGGTTAGGGTTAGGATTAGGGTTAGGGTACGACTTAGGGCTAGGGTTAGGGCTAGGGTTAGGGTTAGGGTTAGGGTTAGGTTAGGCTTAGGGTTAGGAGTTAGGGTTAGGGTTTCTATTAGGTTAGTTTTAAGGGCTAAGGTTAGTTTTAGGGTTAAGGTTGGGTTAGGGTTAGGATTAGGGTTAGGGTACGACTTAGGGCTAGGGTTAGGGCTAGGGTTAGGGTTAGGGTTAGGGTTAGGGTTTAGGGTTATGGTTAGGGTTAGGGGTTAGGGGTTAGGGGTTAGGCTTAGGGTTAGCGTTACGGTTAGGGGTTAGGGGTTAGGGTTAGGGCTAAGGTTAGGGTTAGGGTTAGGGTTAGGGTTAGGGCTAGGGTTAGGGTTAGGGTTAGGGTTACGGCTAGGGTTAGGGTTAGGGTTAGGTTAGGCTTAGGGTTAGGAGTTAGGGTTAGGGTTTCTATTAGGTTAGTTTTAAGGGCTAAGGTTAGTTTTAGGGTTAAGGTTGGGTTAGGGTTAGGATTAGGGTTAGGGTACGACTTAGGGCTAGGGTTAGGGCTAGGGTTAGGGTTAGGGTTAGGGTTAGGGTTTAGGGTTATGGTTAGGGTTAGGGGTTAGGGGTTAGGGGTTAGGCTTAGGGTTAGCGTTACGGTTAGGGGTTAGGGGTTAGGGTTAGGGCTAAGGTTAGGGTTAGGGTTAGGGTTAGGGCTAGGGTTAGGGTTAGGGTTAGGGTTACGGCTAGGGTTAGGGTTAGGGTTAGGTTAGGCTTAGGGTTAGGAGTTAGGGTTAGGGTTTCTATTAGGTTAGTTTTAAGGGCTAAGGTTAGTTTTAGGGTTAAGGTTGGGTTAGGGTTAGGATTAGGGTTAGGGTACGACTTAGGGCTAGGGTTAGGGCTAGGGTTAGGGTTAGGGTTAGGGTTAGGGTTTAGGGTTATGGTTAGGGTTAGGGGTTAGGGGTTAGGGGTTAGGCTTAGGGTTAGCGTTACGGTTAGGGGTTAGGGGTTAGGGTTAGGGCTAAGGTTAGGGTTAGGGTTAGGGTTAGGGTTAGGGCTAGGGTTAGGGTTAGGGTTAGGGTTACGGCTAGGGTTAGGGTTAGGGTTAGGTTAGGCTTAGGGTTAGGAGTTAGGGTTAGGGTTTCTATTAGGTTAGTTTTAAGGGCTAAGGTTAGTTTTAGGGTTAAGGTTGGGTTAGGGTTAGGATTAGGGTTAGGGTACGACTTAGGGCTAGGGTTAGGGCTAGGGTTAGGGTTAGGGTTAGGGTTAGGGTTTAGGGTTATGGTTAGGGTTAGGGGTTAGGGGTTAGGGGTTAGGCTTAGGGTTAGCGTTACGGTTAGGGGTTAGGGGTTAGGGTTAGGGCTAAGGTTAGGGTTAGGGTTAGGGTTAGGGTTAGGGCTAGGGTTAGGGTTAGGGTTAGGGTTACGGCTAGGGTTAGGGTTAGGGTTAGGTTAGGCTTAGGGTTAGGAGTTAGGGTTAGGGTTTCTATTAGGTTAGTTTTAAGGGCTAAGGTTAGTTTTAGGGTTAAGGTTGGGTTAGGGTTAGGATTAGGGTTAGGGTACGACTTAGGGCTAGGGTTAGGGCTAGGGTTAGGGTTAGGGTTAGGGTTAGGGTTTAGGGTTATGGTTAGGGTTAGGGGTTAGGGGTTAGGGGTTAGGCTTAGGGTTAGCGTTACGGTTAGGGGTTAGGGGTTAGGGTTAGGGCTAAGGTTAGGGTTAGGGTTAGGGTTAGGGTTAGGGCTAGGGTTAGGGTTAGGGTTAGGGTTACGGCTAGGGTTAGGGTTAGGGTTAGGTTAGGCTTAGGGTTAGGAGTTAGGGTTAGGGTTTCTATTAGGTTAGTTTTAAGGGCTAAGGTTAGTTTTAGGGTTAAGGTTGGGTTAGGGTTAGGATTAGGGTTAGGGTACGACTTAGGGCTAGGGTTAGGGCTAGGGTTAGGGTTAGGGTTAGGGTTAGGGTTTAGGGTTATGGTTAGGGTTAGGGGTTAGGGGTTAGGGGTTAGGCTTAGGGTTAGCGTTACGGTTAGGGGTTAGGGGTTAGGGTTAGGGCTAAGGTTAGGGTTAGGGTTAGGGTTAGGGTTAGGGCTAGGGTTAGGGTTAGGGTTAGGGTTACGGCTAGGGTTAGGGTTAGGGTTAGGTTAGGCTTAGGGTTAGGAGTTAGGGTTAGGGTTTCTATTAGGTTAGTTTTAAGGGCTAAGGTTAGTTTTAGGGTTAAGGTTGGGTTAGGGTTAGGATTAGGGTTAGGGTACGACTTAGGGCTAGGGTTAGGGCTAGGGTTAGGGTTAGGGTTAGGGTTAGGGTTTAGGGTTATGGTTAGGGTTAGGGGTTAGGGGTTAGGGGTTAGGCTTAGGGTTAGCGTTACGGTTAGGGGTTAGGGGTTAGGGTTAGGGCTAAGGTTAGGGTTAGGGTTAGGGTTAGGGTTAGGGCTAGGGTTAGGGTTAGGGTTAGGGTTACGGCTAGGGTTAGGGTTAGGGTTAGGTTAGGCTTAGGGTTAGGAGTTAGGGTTAGGGTTTCTATTAGGTTAGTTTTAAGGGCTAAGGTTAGTTTTAGGGTTAAGGTTGGGTTAGGGTTAGGATTAGGGTTAGGGTACGACTTAGGGCTAGGGTTAGGGCTAGGGTTAGGGTTAGGGTTAGGGTTAGGGTTTAGGGTTATGGTTATGGTTAGGGGTTAGGGGTTAGGGGTTAGGCTTAGGGTTAGCGTTACGGTTAGGGGTTAGGGGTTAGGGTTAGGGCTAAGGTTAGGGTTAGGGTTAGGGTTAGGGTTAGGGCTAGGGTTAGGGTTAGGGTTAGGGTTACGGCTAGGGTTAGGGTTAGGGTTAGGTTAGGCTTAGGGTTAGGAGTTAGGGTTAGGGTTTCTATTAGGTTAGTTTTAAGGGCTAAGGTTAGTTTTAGGGTTAAGGTTGGGTTAGGGTTAGGATTAGGGTTAGGGTACGACTTAGGGCTAGGGTTAGGGCTAGGGTTAGGGTTAGGGTTAGGGTTAGGGTTTAGGGTTATGGTTAGGGTTAGGGGTTAGGGGTTAGGGGTTAGGCTTAGGGTTAGCGTTACGGTTAGGGGTTAGGGGTTAGGGTTAGGGCTAAGGTTAGGGTTAGGGTTAGGGTTAGGGTTAGGGCTAGGGTTAGGGTTAGGGTTAGGGTTACGGCTAGGGTTAGGGTTAGGGTTAGGTTAGGCTTAGGGTTAGGAGTTAGGGTTAGGGTTTCTATTAGGTTAGTTTTAAGGGCTAAGGTTAGTTTTAGGGTTAAGGTTGGGTTAGGGTTAGGATTAGGGTTAGGGTACGACTTAGGGCTAGGGTTAGGGCTAGGGTTAGGGTTAGGGTTAGGGTTAGGGTTTAGGGTTATGGTTAGGGTTAGGGGTTAGGGGTTAGGGGTTAGGCTTAGGGTTAGCGTTACGGTTAGGGGTTAGGGGTTAGGGTTAGGGCTAAGGTTAGGGTTAGGGTTAGGGTTAGGGTTAGGGCTAGGGTTAGGGTTAGGGTTAGGGTTACGGCTAGGGTTAGGGTTAGGGTTAGGTTAGGCTTAGGGTTAGGAGTTAGGGTTAGGGTTTCTATTAGGTTAGTTTTAAGGGCTAAGGTTAGTTTTAGGGTTAAGGTTGGGTTAGGGTTAGGATTAGGGTTAGGGTACGACTTAGGGCTAGGGTTAGGGCTAGGGTTAGGGTTAGGGTTAGGGTTAGGGTTTAGGGTTATGGTTAGGGTTAGGGGTTAGGGGTTAGGGGTTAGGCTTAGGGTTAGCGTTACGGTTAGGGGTTAGGGGTTAGGGTTAGGGCTAAGGTTAGGGTTAGGGTTAGGGTTAGGGTTAGGGCTAGGGTTAGGGTTAGGGTTAGGGTTACGGCTAGGGTTAGGGTTAGGGTTAGGTTAGGCTTAGGGTTAGGAGTTAGGGTTAGGGTTTCTATTAGGTTAGTTTTAAGGGCTAAGGTTAGTTTTAGGGTTAAGGTTGGGTTAGGGTTAGGATTAGGGTTAGGGTACGACTTAGGGCTAGGGTTAGGGCTAGGGTTAGGGTTAGGGTTAGGGTTAGGGTTTAGGGTTATGGTTAGGGTTAGGGGTTAGGGGTTAGGGGTTAGGCTTAGGGTTAGCGTTACGGTTAGGGGTTAGGGGTTAGGGTTAGGGCTAAGGTTAGGGTTAGGGTTAGGGTTAGGGTTAGGGCTAGGGTTAGGGTTAGGGTTAGGGTTACGGCTAGGGTTAGGGTTAGGGTTAGGTTAGGCTTAGGGTTAGGAGTTAGGGTTAGGGTTTCTATTAGGTTAGTTTTAAGGGCTAAGGTTAGTTTTAGGGTTAAGGTTGGGTTAGGGTTAGGATTAGGGTTAGGGTACGACTTAGGGCTAGGGTTAGGGCTAGGGTTAGGGTTAGGGTTAGGGTTAGGGTTTAGGGTTATGGTTAGGGTTAGGGGTTAGGGGTTAGGGGTTAGGCTTAGGGTTAGCGTTACGGTTAGGGGTTAGGGGTTAGGGTTAGGGCTAAGGTTAGGGTTAGGGTTAGGGTTAGGGTTAGGGCTAGGGTTAGGGTTAGGGTTAGGGTTACGGCTAGGGTTAGGGTTAGGGTTAGGTTAGGCTTAGGGTTAGGAGTTAGGGTTAGGGTTTCTATTAGGTTAGTTTTAAGGGCTAAGGTTAGTTTTAGGGTTAAGGTTGGGTTAGGGTTAGGATTAGGGTTAGGGTACGACTTAGGGCTAGGGTTAGGGCTAGGGTTAGGGTTAGGGTTAGGGTTAGGGTTTAGGGTTATGGTTAGGGTTAGGGGTTAGGGGTTAGGGGTTAGGCTTAGGGTTAGCGTTACGGTTAGGGGTTAGGGGTTAGGGTTAGGGCTAAGGTTAGGGTTAGGGTTAGGGTTAGGGTTAGGGCTAGGGTTAGGGTTAGGGTTAGGGTTACGGCTAGGGTTAGGGTTAGGGTTAGGTTAGGCTTAGGGTTAGGAGTTAGGGTTAGGGTTTCTATTAGGTTAGTTTTAAGGGCTAAGGTTAGTTTTAGGGTTAAGGTTGGGTTAGGGTTAGGATTAGGGTTAGGGTACGACTTAGGGCTAGGGTTAGGGCTAGGGTTAGGGTTAGGGTTAGGGTTAGGGTTTAGGGTTATGGTTAGGGTTAGGGGTTAGGGGTTAGGGGTTAGGCTTAGGGTTAGCGTTACGGTTAGGGGTTAGGGGTTAGGGTTAGGGCTAAGGTTAGGGTTAGGGTTAGGGTTAGGGTTAGGGCTAGGGTTAGGGTTAGGGTTAGGGTTACGGCTAGGGTTAGGGTTAGGGTTAGGTTAGGCTTAGGGTTAGGAGTTAGGGTTAGGGTTTCTATTAGGTTAGTTTTAAGGGCTAAGGTTAGTTTTAGGGTTAAGGTTGGGTTAGGGTTAGGATTAGGGTTAGGGTACGACTTAGGGCTAGGGTTAGGGCTAGGGTTAGGGTTAGGGTTAGGGTTAGGGTTTAGGGTTATGGTTAGGGTTAGGGGTTAGGGGTTAGGGGTTAGGCTTAGGGTTAGCGTTACGGTTAGGGGTTAGGGGTTAGGGTTAGGGCTAAGGTTAGGGTTAGGGTTAGGGTTAGGGTTAGGGCTAGGGTTAGGGTTAGGGTTAGGGTTACGGCTAGGGTTAGGGTTAGGGTTAGGTTAGGCTTAGGGTTAGGAGTTAGGGTTAGGGTTTCTATTAGGTTAGTTTTAAGGGCTAAGGTTAGTTTTAGGGTTAAGGTTGGGTTAGGGTTAGGATTAGGGTTAGGGTACGACTTAGGGCTAGGGTTAGGGCTAGGGTTAGGGTTAGGGTTAGGGTTAGGGTTTAGGGTTATGGTTAGGGTTAGGGGTTAGGGGTTAGGGGTTAGGCTTAGGGTTAGCGTTACGGTTAGGGGTTAGGGGTTAGGGTTAGGGCTAAGGTTAGGGTTAGGGTTAGGGTTAGGGTTAGGGCTAGGGTTAGGGTTAGGGTTAGGGTTACGGCTAGGGTTAGGGTTAGGGTTAGGTTAGGCTTAGGGTTAGGAGTTAGGGTTAGGGTTTCTATTAGGTTAGTTTTAAGGGCTAAGGTTAGTTTTAGGGTTAAGGTTGGGTTAGGGTTAGGATTAGGGTTAGGGTACGACTTAGGGCTAGGGTTAGGGCTAGGGTTAGGGTTAGGGTTAGGGTTAGGGTTTAGGGTTATGGTTAGGGTTAGGGGTTAGGGGTTAGGGGTTAGGCTTAGGGTTAGCGTTACGGTTAGGGGTTAGGGGTTAGGGTTAGGGCTAAGGTTAGGGTTAGGGTTAGGGTTAGGGTTAGGGCTAGGGTTAGGGTTAGGGTTAGGGTTACGGCTAGGGTTAGGGTTAGGGTTAGGTTAGGCTTAGGGTTAGGAGTTAGGGTTAGGGTTTCTATTAGGTTAGTTTTAAGGGCTAAGGTTAGTTTTAGGGTTAAGGTTGGGTTAGGGTTAGGATTAGGGTTAGGGTACGACTTAGGGCTAGGGTTAGGGCTAGGGTTAGGGTTAGGGTTAGGGTTAGGGTTTAGGGTTATGGTTAGGGTTAGGGGTTAGGGGTTAGGGGTTAGGCTTAGGGTTAGCGTTACGGTTAGGGGTTAGGGGTTAGGGTTAGGGCTAAGGTTAGGGTTAGGGTTAGGGTTAGGGTTAGGGCTAGGGTTAGGGTTAGGGTTAGGGTTACGGCTAGGGTTAGGGTTAGGGTTAGGTTAGGCTTAGGGTTAGGAGTTAGGGTTAGGGTTTCTATTAGGTTAGTTTTAAGGGCTAAGGTTAGTTTTAGGGTTAAGGTTGGGTTAGGGTTAGGATTAGGGTTAGGGTACGACTTAGGGCTAGGGTTAGGGCTAGGGTTAGGGTTAGGGTTAGGGTTAGGGTTTAGGGTTATGGTTAGGGTTAGGGGTTAGGGGTTAGGGGTTAGGCTTAGGGTTAGCGTTACGGTTAGGGGTTAGGGGTTAGGGTTAGGGCTAAGGTTAGGGTTAGGGTTAGGGTTAGGGTTAGGGCTAGGGTTAGGGTTAGGGTTAGGGTTACGGCTAGGGTTAGGGTTAGGGTTAGGTTAGGCTTAGGGTTAGGAGTTAGGGTTAGGGTTTCTATTAGGTTAGTTTTAAGGGCTAAGGTTAGTTTTAGGGTTAAGGTTGGGTTAGGGTTAGGATTAGGGTTAGGGTACGACTTAGGGCTAGGGTTAGGGCTAGGGTTAGGGTTAGGGTTAGGGTTAGGGTTTAGGGTTATGGTTAGGGTTAGGGGTTAGGGGTTAGGGGTTAGGCTTAGGGTTAGCGTTACGGTTAGGGGTTAGGGGTTAGGGTTAGGGCTAAGGTTAGGGTTAGGGTTAGGGTTAGGGTTAGGGCTAGGGTTAGGGTTAGGGTTAGGGTTACGGCTAGGGTTAGGGTTAGGGTTAGGTTAGGCTTAGGGTTAGGAGTTAGGGTTAGGGTTTCTATTAGGTTAGTTTTAAGGGCTAAGGTTAGTTTTAGGGTTAAGGTTGGGTTAGGGTTAGGATTAGGGTTAGGGTACGACTTAGGGCTAGGGTTAGGGCTAGGGTTAGGGTTAGGGTTAGGGTTAGGGTTTAGGGTTATGGTTAGGGTTAGGGGTTAGGGGTTAGGGGTTAGGCTTAGGGTTAGCGTTACGGTTAGGGGTTAGGGGTTAGGGTTAGGGCTAAGGTTAGGGTTAGGGTTAGGGTTAGGGTTAGGGCTAGGGTTAGGGTTAGGGTTAGGGTTACGGCTAGGGTTAGGGTTAGGGTTAGGTTAGGCTTAGGGTTAGGAGTTAGGGTTAGGGTTTCTATTAGGTTAGTTTTAAGGGCTAAGGTTAGTTTTAGGGTTAAGGTTGGGTTAGGGTTAGGATTAGGGTTAGGGTACGACTTAGGGCTAGGGTTAGGGCTAGGGTTAGGGTTAGGGTTAGGGTTAGGGTTTAGGGTTATGGTTAGGGTTAGGGGTTAGGGGTTAGGGGTTAGGCTTAGGGTTAGCGTTACGGTTAGGGGTTAGGGGTTAGGGTTAGGGCTAAGGTTAGGGTTAGGGTTAGGGTTAGGGTTAGGGCTAGGGTTAGGGTTAGGGTTAGGGTTACGGCTAGGGTTAGGGTTAGGGTTAGGTTAGGCTTAGGGTTAGGAGTTAGGGTTAGGGTTTCTATTAGGTTAGTTTTAAGGGCTAAGGTTAGTTTTAGGGTTAAGGTTGGGTTAGGGTTAGGATTAGGGTTAGGGTACGACTTAGGGCTAGGGTTAGGGCTAGGGTTAGGGTTAGGGTTAGGGTTAGGGTTTAGGGTTATGGTTAGGGTTAGGGGTTAGGGGTTAGGGGTTAGGCTTAGGGTTAGCGTTACGGTTAGGGGTTAGGGGTTAGGGTTAGGGCTAAGGTTAGGGTTAGGGTTAGGGTTAGGGTTAGGGCTAGGGTTAGGGTTAGGGTTAGGGTTACGGCTAGGGTTAGGGTTAGGGTTAGGTTAGGCTTAGGGTTAGGAGTTAGGGTTAGGGTTTCTATTAGGTTAGTTTTAAGGGCTAAGGTTAGTTTTAGGGTTAAGGTTGGGTTAGGGTTAGGATTAGGGTTAGGGTACGACTTAGGGCTAGGGTTAGGGCTAGGGTTAGGGTTAGGGTTAGGGTTAGGGTTTAGGGTTATGGTTAGGGTTAGGGGTTAGGGGTTAGGGGTTAGGCTTAGGGTTAGCGTTACGGTTAGGGGTTAGGGGTTAGGGTTAGGGCTAAGGTTAGGGTTAGGGTTAGGGTTAGGGTTAGGGCTAGGGTTAGGGTTAGGGTTAGGGTTACGGCTAGGGTTAGGGTTAGGGTTAGGTTAGGCTTAGGGTTAGGAGTTAGGGTTAGGGTTTCTATTAGGTTAGTTTTAAGGGCTAAGGTTAGTTTTAGGGTTAAGGTTGGGTTAGGGTTAGGATTAGGGTTAGGGTACGACTTAGGGCTAGGGTTAGGGCTAGGGTTAGGGTTAGGGTTAGGGTTAGGGTTTAGGGTTATGGTTAGGGTTAGGGGTTAGGGGTTAGGGGTTAGGCTTAGGGTTAGCGTTACGGTTAGGGGTTAGGGGTTAGGGTTAGGGCTAAGGTTAGGGTTAGGGTTAGGGTTAGGGTTAGGGCTAGGGTTAGGGTTAGGGTTAGGGTTACGGCTAGGGTTAGGGTTAGGGTTAGGTTAGGCTTAGGGTTAGGAGTTAGGGTTAGGGTTTCTATTAGGTTAGTTTTAAGGGCTAAGGTTAGTTTTAGGGTTAAGGTTGGGTTAGGGTTAGGATTAGGGTTAGGGTACGACTTAGGGCTAGGGTTAGGGCTAGGGCTAGGGTTAGGGTTAGGGTTAGGGTTTAGGGTTATGGTTAGGGTTAGGGGTTAGGGGTTAGGGGTTAGGCTTAGGGTTAGCGTTACGGTTAGGGGTTAGGGGTTAGGGTTAGGGCTAAGGTTAGGGTTAGGGTTAGGGTTAGGGTTAGGGCTAGGGTTAGGGTTAGGGTTAGGGTTACGGCTAGGGTTAGGGTTAGGGTTAGGTTAGGCTTAGGGTTAGGAGTTAGGGTTAGGGTTTCTATTAGGTTAGTTTTAAGGGCTAAGGTTAGTTTTAGGGTTAAGGTTGGGTTAGGGTTAGGATTAGGGTTAGGGTACGACTTAGGGCTAGGGTTAGGGCTAGGGTTAGGGTTAGGGTTAGGGTTAGGGTTTAGGGTTATGGTTAGGGTTAGGGGTTAGGGGTTAGGGGTTAGGCTTAGGGTTAGCGTTACGGTTAGGGGTTAGGGGTTAGGGTTAGGGCTAAGGTTAGGGTTAGGGTTAGGGTTAGGGTTAGGGCTAGGGTTAGGGTTAGGGTTAGGGTTACGGCTAGGGTTAGGGTTAGGGTTAGGTTAGGCTTAGGGTTAGGAGTTAGGGTTAGGGTTTCTATTAGGTTAGTTTTAAGGGCTAAGGTTAGTTTTAGGGTTAAGGTTGGGTTAGGGTTAGGATTAGGGTTAGGGTACGACTTAGGGCTAGGGTTAGGGCTAGGGTTAGGGTTAGGGTTAGGGTTAGGGTTTAGGGTTATGGTTAGGGTTAGGGGTTAGGGGTTAGGGGTTAGGCTTAGGGTTAGCGTTACGGTTAGGGGTTAGGGGTTAGGGTTAGGGCTAAGGTTAGGGTTAGGGTTAGGGTTAGGGTTAGGGCTAGGGTTAGGGTTAGGGTTAGGGTTACGGCTAGGGTTAGGGTTAGGGTTAGGTTAGGCTTAGGGTTAGGAGTTAGGGTTAGGGTTTCTATTAGGTTAGTTTTAAGGGCTAAGGTTAGTTTTAGGGTTAAGGTTGGGTTAGGGTTAGGATTAGGGTTAGGGTACGACTTAGGGCTAGGGTTAGGGCTAGGGTTAGGGTTAGGGTTAGGGTTAGGGTTTAGGGTTATGGTTAGGGTTAGGGGTTAGGGGTTAGGGGTTAGGCTTAGGGTTAGCGTTACGGTTAGGGGTTAGGGGTTAGGGTTAGGGCTAAGGTTAGGGTTAGGGTTAGGGTTAGGGTTAGGGCTAGGGTTAGGGTTAGGGTTAGGGTTACGGCTAGGGTTAGGGTTAGGGTTAGGTTAGGCTTAGGGTTAGGAGTTAGGGTTAGGGTTTCTATTAGGTTAGTTTTAAGGGCTAAGGTTAGTTTTAGGGTTAAGGTTGGGTTAGGGTTAGGATTAGGGTTAGGGTACGACTTAGGGCTAGGGTTAGGGCTAGGGTTAGGGTTAGGGTTAGGGTTAGGGTTTAGGGTTATGGTTAGGGTTAGGGGTTAGGGGTTAGGGGTTAGGCTTAGGGTTAGCGTTACGGTTAGGGGTTAGGGGTTAGGGTTAGGGCTAAGGTTAGGGTTAGGGTTAGGGTTAGGGTTAGGGCTAGGGTTAGGGTTAGGGTTAGGGTTACGGCTAGGGTTAGGGTTAGGGTTAGGTTAGGCTTAGGGTTAGGAGTTAGGGTTAGGGTTTCTATTAGGTTAGTTTTAAGGGCTAAGGTTAGTTTTAGGGTTAAGGTTGGGTTAGGGTTAGGATTAGGGTTAGGGTACGACTTAGGGCTAGGGTTAGGGCTAGGGTTAGGGTTAGGGTTAGGGTTAGGGTTTAGGGTTATGGTTAGGGTTAGGGGTTAGGGGTTAGGGGTTAGGCTTAGGGTTAGCGTTACGGTTAGGGGTTAGGGGTTAGGGTTAGGGCTAAGGTTAGGGTTAGGGTTAGGGTTAGGGTTAGGGCTAGGGTTAGGGTTAGGGTTAGGGTTACGGCTAGGGTTAGGGTTAGGGTTAGGTTAGGCTTAGGGTTAGGAGTTAGGGTTAGGGTTTCTATTAGGTTAGTTTTAAGGGCTAAGGTTAGTTTTAGGGTTAAGGTTGGGTTAGGGTTAGGATTAGGGTTAGGGTACGACTTAGGGCTAGGGTTAGGGCTAGGGTTAGGGTTAGGGTTAGGGTTTCTATTAGGTTAGTTTTAAGGGCTAAGGTTAGTTTTAGGGTTAAGGTTGGGTTAGGGTTAGGATTAGGGTTAGGGTACGACTTAGGGCTAGGGTTAGGGCTAGGGTTAGGGTTAGGGTTAGGGTTAGGGTTTAGGGTTATGGTTAGGGTTAGGGGTTAGGGGTTAGGGGTTAGGCTTAGGGTTAGCGTTACGGTTAGGGGTTAGGGGTTAGGGTTAGGGCTAAGGTTAGGGTTAGGGTTAGGGTTAGGGTTAGGGCTAGGGTTAGGGTTAGGGTTAGGGTTACGGCTAGGGTTAGGGTTAGGGTTAGGTTAGGCTTAGGGTTAGGAGTTAGGGTTAGGGTTTCTATTAGGTTAGTTTTAAGGGCTAAGGTTAGTTTTAGGGTTAAGGTTGGGTTAGGGTTAGGATTAGGGTTAGGGTACGACTTAGGGCTAGGGTTAGGGCTAGGGTTAGGGTTAGGGTTAGGGTTAGGGTTTAGGGTTATGGTTAGGGTTAGGGGTTAGGGGTTAGGGGTTAGGCTTAGGGTTAGCGTTACGGTTAGGGGTTAGGGGTTAGGGTTAGGGCTAAGGTTAGGGTTAGGGTTAGGGTTAGGGTTAGGGCTAGGGTTAGGGTTAGGGTTAGGGTTACGGCTAGGGTTAGGGTTAGGGTTAGGTTAGGCTTAGGGTTAGGAGTTAGGGTTAGGGTTTCTATTAGGTTAGTTTTAAGGGCTAAGGTTAGTTTTAGGGTTAAGGTTGGGTTAGGGTTAGGATTAGGGTTAGGGTACGACTTAGGGCTAGGGTTAGGGCTAGGGTTAGGGTTAGGGTTAGGGTTAGGGTTTAGGGTTATGGTTAGGGTTAGGGGTTAGGGGTTAGGGGTTAGGCTTAGGGTTAGCGTTACGGTTAGGGGTTAGGGGTTAGGGTTAGGGCTAAGGTTAGGGTTAGGGTTAGGGTTAGGGTTAGGGCTAGGGTTAGGGTTAGGGTTAGGGTTACGGCTAGGGTTAGGGTTAGGGTTAGGTTAGGCTTAGGGTTAGGAGTTAGGGTTAGGGTTTCTATTAGGTTAGTTTTAAGGGCTAAGGTTAGTTTTAGGGTTAAGGTTGGGTTAGGGTTAGGATTAGGGTTAGGGTACGACTTAGGGCTAGGGTTAGGGCTAGGGTTAGGGTTAGGGTTAGGGTTAGGGTTTAGGGTTATGGTTAGGGTTAGGGGTTAGGGGTTAGGGGTTAGGCTTAGGGTTAGCGTTACGGTTAGGGGTTAGGGGTTAGGGTTAGGGCTAAGGTTAGGGTTAGGGTTAGGGTTAGGGTTAGGGCTAGGGTTAGGGTTAGGGTTAGGGTTACGGCTAGGGTTAGGGTTAGGGTTAGGTTAGGCTTAGGGTTAGGAGTTAGGGTTAGGGTTTCTATTAGGTTAGTTTTAAGGGCTAAGGTTAGTTTTAGGGTTAAGGTTGGGTTAGGGTTAGGATTGGTTAGGGCTAAGGTTAGGGTTAGGGTTAGGGTTAGGGTTAGGGCTAGGGTTAGGGTTAGGGTTAGGGTTACGGCTAGGGTTAGGGTTAGGGTTAGGTTAGGCTTAGGGTTAGGAGTTAGGGTTAGGGTTTCTATTAGGTTATTTTTAAGGGCTAAGGTTAGTTTTAGGGTTAAGGTTGGGTTAGGTTAGGATTAGGGTTAGGGTACGACTTAGGGCTAGGTTAGGCTAGGGTTAGGGTTAGGGTTAGGGTAGGGTTTAGGGTTATGGTTGGTTAGGAGTTAGGGTTAGGGCTAAGGTTAGGGTTAGGGTTAGGGTTAGGGTTAGGGTTAGGGCTAGGGTTAGGGTTAGGGTTAGGGTTACGGCTAGGGTTAGGGTTAGGGTTAGGTTAGGCTTAGGGTTAGGTGGGTTAGGGTTAGGATTAGGGGTTAGGAGGGGGGTTAGGGGTTAGGCTTAGGGTTAGTGTTACGGTTAGGGGTTAGGGGTTAGGGTTAGGGCTAAGGTTAGGGTTAGGGTTAGGGTTAGGGTTAGGGCTAGGGTTAGGGTTAGGGTTAGGGTTACGGCTAGGGTTAGGGTTAGGGTTAGGTTAGGCTTAGGGTTAGGAGTTAGGGTTAGGGTTTCTATTAGGTTAGTTTTAAGGGCTAAGGTTAGTTTTAGGGTTAAGGTTGGGTTAGGGTTAGGATTAGGGTTAGGGTACGACTTAGGGCTAGGGTTAGGGCTAGGGTTAGGGTTAGGGTTAGGGTTAGGGTTTAGGGTTATGGTTAGGGTTAGGGGTTAGGGGTTAGGGGTTAGGCTTAGGGTTAGCGTTACGGTTAGGGGTTAGGGGTTAGGGTTAGGGCTAAGGTTAGGGTTAGGGTTAGGGTTAGGGTTAGGGCTAGGGTTAGGGTTAGGGTTAGGGTTACGGCTAGGGTTAGGGTTAGGGTTAGGTTAGGCTTAGGGTTAGGAGTTAGGGTTAGGGTTTCTATTAGGTTAGTTTTAAGGGCTAAGGTTAGTTTTAGGGTTAAGGTTGGGTTAGGGTTAGGATTAGGGTTAGGGTACGACTTAGGGCTAGGGTTAGGGCTAGGGTTAGGGTTAGGGTTAGGGTTAGGGTTTAGGGTTATGGTTAGGGTTAGGGGTTAGGGGTTAGGGGTTAGGCTTAGGGTTAGCGTTACGGTTAGGGGTTAGGGGTTAGGGTTAGGGCTAAGGTTAGGGTTAGGGTTAGGGTTAGGGTTAGGGCTAGGGTTAGGGTTAGGGTTAGGGTTACGGCTAGGGTTAGGGTTAGGGTTAGGTTAGGCTTAGGGTTAGGAGTTAGGGTTAGGGTTTCTATTAGGTTAGTTTTAAGGGCTAAGGTTAGTTTTAGGGTTAAGGTTGGGTTAGGGTTAGGATTAGGGTTAGGGTACGACTTAGGGCTAGGGTTAGGGCTAGGGTTAGGGTTAGGGTTAGGGTTAGGGTTTAGGGTTATGGTTAGGGTTAGGGGTTAGGGGTTAGGGGTTAGGCTTAGGGTTAGCGTTACGGTTAGGGGTTAGGGGTTAGGGTTAGGGCTAAGGTTAGGGTTAGGGTTAGGGTTAGGGTTAGGGCTAGGGTTAGGGTTAGGGTTAGGGTTACGGCTAGGGTTAGGGTTAGGGTTAGGTTAGGCTTAGGGTTAGGAGTTAGGGTTAGGGTTTCTATTAGGTTAGTTTTAAGGGCTAAGGTTAGTTTTAGGGTTAAGGTTGGGTTAGGGTTAGGATTAGGGTTAGGGTACGACTTAGGGCTAGGGTTAGGGCTAGGGTTAGGGTTAGGGTTAGGGTTAGGGTTTAGGGTTATGGTTAGGGTTAGGGGTTAGGGGTTAGGGGTTAGGCTTAGGGTTAGCGTTACGGTTAGGGGTTAGGGGTTAGGGTTAGGGCTAAGGTTAGGGTTAGGGTTAGGGTTAGGGTTAGGGCTAGGGTTAGGGTTAGGGTTAGGGTTACGGCTAGGGTTAGGGTTAGGGTTAGGTTAGGCTTAGGGTTAGGAGTTAGGGTTAGGGTTTCTATTAGGTTAGTTTTAAGGGCTAAGGTTAGTTTTAGGGTTAAGGTTGGGTTAGGGTTAGGATTAGGGTTAGGGTACGACTTAGGGCTAGGGTTAGGGCTAGGGTTAGGGTTAGGGTTAGGGTTAGGGTTTAGGGTTATGGTTAGGGTTAGGGGTTAGGGGTTAGGGGTTAGGCTTAGGGTTAGCGTTACGGTTAGGGGTTAGGGGTTAGGGTTAGGGCTAAGGTTAGGGTTAGGGTTAGGGTTAGGGTTAGGGCTAGGGTTAGGGTTAGGGTTAGGGTTACGGCTAGGGTTAGGGTTAGGGTTAGGTTAGGCTTAGGGTTAGGAGTTAGGGTTAGGGTTTCTATTAGGTTAGTTTTAAGGGCTAAGGTTAGTTTTAGGGTTAAGGTTGGGTTAGGGTTAGGATTAGGGTTAGGGTACGACTTAGGGCTAGGGTTAGGGCTAGGGTTAGGGTTAGGGTTAGGGTTAGGGTTTAGGGTTATGGTTAGGGTTAGGGGTTAGGGGTTAGGGGTTAGGCTTAGGGTTAGCGTTACGGTTAGGGGTTAGGGGTTAGGGTTAGGGCTAAGGTTAGGGTTAGGGTTAGGGTTAGGGTTAGGGCTAGGGTTAGGGTTAGGGTTAGGGTTACGGCTAGGGTTAGGGTTAGGGTTAGGTTAGGCTTAGGGTTAGGAGTTAGGGTTAGGGTTTCTATTAGGTTAGTTTTAAGGGCTAAGGTTAGTTTTAGGGTTAAGGTTGGGTTAGGGTTAGGATTAGGGTTAGGGTACGACTTAGGGCTAGGGTTAGGGCTAGGGTTAGGGTTAGGGTTAGGGTTAGGGTTTAGGGTTATGGTTAGGGTTAGGGGTTAGGGGTTAGGGGTTAGGCTTAGGGTTAGCGTTACGGTTAGGGGTTAGGGGTTAGGGTTAGGGCTAAGGTTAGGGTTAGGGTTAGGGTTAGGGTTAGGGCTAGGGTTAGGGTTAGGGTTAGGGTTACGGCTAGGGTTAGGGTTAGGGTTAGGTTAGGCTTAGGGTTAGGAGTTAGGGTTAGGGTTTCTATTAGGTTAGTTTTAAGGGCTAAGGTTAGTTTTAGGGTTAAGGTTGGGTTAGGGTACGACTTAGGGCTAGGGTTAGGGCTAGGGTTAGGGTTAGGGTTAGGGTTAGGGTTTAGGGTTATGGTTAGGGTTAGGGGTTAGGGGTTAGGGGTTAGGCTTAGGGTTAGCGTTACGGTTAGGGGTTAGGGGTTAGGGTTAGGGCTAAGGTTAGGGTTAGGGTTAGGGTTAGGGTTAGGGCTAGGGTTAGGGTTAGGGTTAGGGTTACGGCTAGGGTTAGGGTTAGGGTTAGGTTAGGCTTAGGGTTAGGAGTTAGGGTTAGGGTTTCTATTAGGTTAGTTTTAAGGGCTAAGGTTAGTTTTAGGGTTAAGGTTGGGTTAGGGTTAGGATTAGGGTTAGGGTACGACTTAGGGCTAGGGTTAGGGCTAGGGTTAGGGTTAGGGTTAGGGTTAGGGTTTAGGGTTATGGTTAGGGTTAGGGGTTAGGGGTTAGGGGTTAGGCTTAGGGTTAGCGTTACGGTTAGGGGTTAGGGGTTAGGGTTAGGGCTAAGGTTAGGGTTAGGGTTAGGGTTAGGGTTAGGGCTAGGGTTAGGGTTAGGGTTAGGGTTACGGCTAGGGTTAGGGTTAGGGTTAGGTTAGGCTTAGGGTTAGGAGTTAGGGTTAGGGTTTCTATTAGGTTAGTTTTAAGGGCTAAGGTTAGTTTTAGGGTTAAGGTTGGGTTAGGGTTAGGATTAGGGTTAGGGTACGACTTAGGGCTAGGGTTAGGGCTAGGGTTAGGGTTAGGGTTAGGGTTAGGGTTTAGGGTTATGGTTAGGGTTAGGGGTTAGGGGTTAGGGGTTAGGCTTAGGGTTAGCGTTACGGTTAGGGGTTAGGGGTTAGGGTTAGGGCTAAGGTTAGGGTTAGGGTTAGGGTTAGGGTTAGGGCTAGGGTTAGGGTTAGGGTTAGGGTTACGGCTAGGGTTAGGGTTAGGGTTAGGTTAGGCTTAGGGTTAGGAGTTAGGGTTAGGGTTTCTATTAGGTTAGTTTTAAGGGCTAAGGTTAGTTTTAGGGTTAAGGTTGGGTTAGGGTTAGGATTAGGGTTAGGGTACGACTTAGGGCTAGGGTTAGGGCTAGGGTTAGGGTTAGGGTTAGGGTTAGGGTTTAGGGTTATGGTTAGGGTTAGGGGTTAGGGGTTAGGGGTTAGGCTTAGGGTTAGCGTTACGGTTAGGGGTTAGGGGTTAGGGTTAGGGCTAAGGTTAGGGTTAGGGTTAGGGTTAGGGTTAGGGCTAGGGTTAGGGTTAGGGTTAGGGTTACGGCTAGGGTTAGGGTTAGGGTTAGGTTAGGCTTAGGGTTAGGAGTTAGGGTTAGGGTTTCTATTAGGTTAGTTTTAAGGGCTAAGGTTAGTTTTAGGGTTAAGGTTGGGTTAGGGTTAGGATTAGGGTTAGGGTACGACTTAGGGCTAGGGTTAGGGCTAGGGTTAGGGTTAGGGTTAGGGTTAGGGTTTAGGGTTATGGTTAGGGTTAGGGGTTAGGGGTTAGGGGTTAGGCTTAGGGTTAGCGTTACGGTTAGGGGTTAGGGGTTAGGGTTAGGGCTAAGGTTAGGGTTAGGGTTAGGGTTAGGGTTAGGGCTAGGGTTAGGGTTAGGGTTAGGGTTACGGCTAGGGTTAGGGTTAGGGTTAGGTTAGGCTTAGGGTTAGGAGTTAGGGTTAGGGTTTCTATTAGGTTAGTTTTAAGGGCTAAGGTTAGTTTTAGGGTTAAGGTTGGGTTAGGGTTAGGATTAGGGTTAGGGTACGACTTAGGGCTAGGGTTAGGGCTAGGGTTAGGGTTAGGGTTAGGGTTAGGGTTTAGGGTTATGGTTAGGGTTAGGGGTTAGGGGTTAGGGGTTAGGCTTAGGGTTAGCGTTACGGTTAGGGGTTAGGGGTTAGGGTTAGGGCTAAGGTTAGGGTTAGGGTTAGGGTTAGGGTTAGGGCTAGGGTTAGGGTTAGGGTTAGGGTTACGGCTAGGGTTAGGGTTAGGGTTAGGTTAGGCTTAGGGTTAGGAGTTAGGGTTAGGGTTTCTATTAGGTTAGTTTTAAGGGCTAAGGTTAGTTTTAGGGTTAAGGTTGGGTTAGGGTTAGGATTAGGGTTAGGGTACGACTTAGGGCTAGGGTTAGGGCTAGGGTTAGGGTTAGGGTTAGGGTTAGGGTTTAGGGTTATGGTTAGGGTTAGGGGTTAGGGGTTAGGGGTTAGGCTTAGGGTTAGCGTTACGGTTAGGGGTTAGGGGTTAGGGTTAGGGCTAAGGTTAGGGTTAGGGTTAGGGTTAGGGTTAGGGCTAGGGTTAGGGTTAGGGTTAGGGTTACGGCTAGGGTTAGGGTTAGGGTTAGGTTAGGCTTAGGGTTAGGAGTTAGGGTTAGGGTTTCTATTAGGTTAGTTTTAAGGGCTAAGGTTAGTTTTAGGGTTAAGGTTGGGTTAGGGTTAGGATTAGGGTTAGGGTACGACTTAGGGCTAGGGTTAGGGCTAGGGTTAGGGTTAGGGTTAGGGTTAGGGTTTAGGGTTATGGTTAGGGTTAGGGGTTAGGGGTTAGGGGTTAGGCTTAGGGTTAGCGTTACGGTTAGGGGTTAGGGGTTAGGGTTAGGGCTAAGGTTAGGGTTAGGGTTAGGGTTAGGGTTAGGGCTAGGGTTAGGGTTAGGGTTAGGGTTACGGCTAGGGTTAGGGTTAGGGTTAGGTTAGGCTTAGGGTTAGGAGTTAGGGTTAGGGTTTCTATTAGGTTAGTTTTAAGGGCTAAGGTTAGTTTTAGGGTTAAGGTTGGGTTAGGGTTAGGATTAGGGTTAGGGTACGACTTAGGGCTAGGGTTAGGGCTAGGGTTAGGGTTAGGGTTAGGGTTAGGGTTTAGGGTTATGGTTAGGGTTAGGGGTTAGGGGTTAGGGGTTAGGCTTAGGGTTAGCGTTACGGTTAGGGGTTAGGGGTTAGGGTTAGGGCTAAGGTTAGGGTTAGGGTTAGGGTTAGGGTTAGGGCTAGGGTTAGGGTTAGGGTTAGGGTTACGGCTAGGGTTAGGGTTAGGGTTAGGTTAGGCTTAGGGTTAGGAGTTAGGGTTAGGGTTTCTATTAGGTTAGTTTTAAGGGCTAAGGTTAGTTTTAGGGTTAAGGTTGGGTTAGGGTTAGGATTAGGGTTAGGGTACGACTTAGGGCTAGGGTTAGGGCTAGGGTTAGGGTTAGGGTTAGGGTTAGGGTTTAGGGTTATGGTTAGGGTTAGGGGTTAGGGGTTAGGGGTTAGGCTTAGGGTTAGCGTTACGGTTAGGGGTTAGGGGTTAGGGTTAGGGCTAAGGTTAGGGTTAGGGTTAGGGTTAGGGTTAGGGCTAGGGTTAGGGTTAGGGTTAGGGTTACGGCTAGGGTTAGGGTTAGGGTTAGGTTAGGCTTAGGGTTAGGAGTTAGGGTTAGGGTTTCTATTAGGTTAGTTTTAAGGGCTAAGGTTAGTTTTAGGGTTAAGGTTGGGTTAGGGTTAGGATTAGGGTTAGGGTACGACTTAGGGCTAGGGTTAGGGCTAGGGTTAGGGTTAGGGTTAGGGTTAGGGTTTAGGGTTATGGTTAGGGTTAGGGGTTAGGGGTTAGGGGTTAGGCTTAGGGTTAGCGTTACGGTTAGGGGTTAGGGGTTAGGGTTAGGGCTAAGGTTAGGGTTAGGGTTAGGGTTAGGGTTAGGGCTAGGGTTAGGGTTAGGGTTAGGGTTACGGCTAGGGTTAGGGTTAGGGTTAGGTTAGGCTTAGGGTTAGGAGTTAGGGTTAGGGTTTCTATTAGGTTAGTTTTAAGGGCTAAGGTTAGTTTTAGGGTTAAGGTTGGGTTAGGGTTAGGATTAGGGTTAGGGTACGACTTAGGGCTAGGGTTAGGGCTAGGGTTAGGGTTAGGGTTAGGGTTAGGGTTTAGGGTTATGGTTAGGGTTAGGGGTTAGGGGTTAGGGGTTAGGCTTAGGGTTAGCGTTACGGTTAGGGGTTAGGGGTTAGGGTTAGGGCTAAGGTTAGGGTTAGGGTTAGGGTTAGGGTTAGGGCTAGGGTTAGGGTTAGGGTTAGGGTTACGGCTAGGGTTAGGGTTAGGGTTAGGTTAGGCTTAGGGTTAGGAGTTAGGGTTAGGGTTTCTATTAGGTTAGTTTTAAGGGCTAAGGTTAGTTTTAGGGTTAAGGTTGGGTTAGGGTTAGGATTAGGGTTAGGGTACGACTTAGGGCTAGGGTTAGGGCTAGGGTTAGGGTTAGGGTTAGGGTTAGGGTTTAGGGTTATGGTTAGGGTTAGGGGTTAGGGGTTAGGGGTTAGGCTTAGGGTTAGCGTTACGGTTAGGGGTTAGGGGTTAGGGTTAGGGCTAAGGTTAGGGTTAGGGTTAGGGTTAGGGTTAGGGCTAGGGTTAGGGTTAGGGTTAGGGTTACGGCTAGGGTTAGGGTTAGGGTTAGGTTAGGCTTAGGGTTAGGAGTTAGGGTTAGGGTTTCTATTAGGTTAGTTTTAAGGGCTAAGGTTAGTTTTAGGGTTAAGGTTGGGTTAGGGTTAGGATTAGTGTTAGGGTACGACTTAGGGCTAGGGTTAGGGCTAGGGTTAGGGTTAGGGTTAGGGTTAGGGTTTAGGGTTATGGTTAGGGTTAGGGGTTAGGGGTTAGGGGTTAGGCTTAGGGTTAGCGTTACGGTTAGGGGTTAGGGGTTAGGGTTAGGGCTAAGGTTAGGGTTAGGGTTAGGGTTAGGGTTAGGGCTAGGGTTAGGGTTAGGGTTAGGGTTACGGCTAGGGTTAGGGTTAGGGTTAGGTTAGGCTTAGGGTTAGGAGTTAGGGTTAGGGTTTCTATTAGGTTAGTTTTAAGGGCTAAGGTTAGTTTTAGGGTTAAGGTTGGGTTAGGGTTAGGATTAGGGTTAGGGTACGACTTAGGGCTAGGGTTAGGGCTAGGGTTAGGGTTAGGGTTAGGGTTAGGGTTTAGGGTTATGGTTAGGGTTAGGGGTTAGGGGTTAGGGGTTAGGCTTAGGGTTAGCGTTACGGTTAGGGGTTAGGGGTTAGGGTTAGGGCTAAGGTTAGGGTTAGGGTTAGGGTTAGGGTTAGGGCTAGGGTTAGGGTTAGGGTTAGGGTTACGGCTAGGGTTAGGGTTAGGGTTAGGTTAGGCTTAGGGTTAGGAGTTAGGGTTAGGGTTTCTATTAGGTTAGTTTTAAGGGCTAAGGTTAGTTTTAGGGTTAAGGTTGGGTTAGGGTTAGGATTAGGGTTAGGGTACGACTTAGGGCTAGGGTTAGGGCTAGGGTTAGGGTTAGGGTTAGGGTTAGGGTTTAGGGTTATGGTTAGGGTTAGGGGTTAGGGGTTAGGGGTTAGGGGTTAGGCTTAGGGTTAGCGTTACGGTTAGGGGTTAGGGGTTACAAGGGTTAGGGCTAAGGTTAGGGTTAGGGCTAGGGTTAGGGTTAGGGTTAGGGTTACGGCTAGGGTTAGGGTTAGGGTTAGGTTAGGCTTAGGGTTAGGAGTTAGGGTTAGGGTTTCTATTAGGTTAGTTTTAAGGGCTAAGGTTAGTTTTACGGTTAAGGTTGGGTTAGGGTTAGGATTAGGGTTAGGGTACGACTTAGGGCTAGGGTTAGGGCTAGGGTTAGGGTTAGGGTTAGGGTTAGGGTTTAGGGTTATGGTTAGGGTTAGGGGTTAGGGGTTAGGGGTTAGGCTTAGGGTTAGTGTTACGGTTAGGGGTTAGGGGTTAGGGTTAGGGCTAAGGTTAGGGTTAGGGTTAGGGTTAGGGTTAGGGCTAGGGTTAGGGTTAGGGTTAGGGTTACGGCTAGGGTTAGGGTTAGGGTTAGGTTAGGCTTAGGGTTAGGAGTTAGGGTTAGGGTTTCTATTAGGTTAGTTTTAAGGGCTAAGGTTAGTTTTAGGGTTAAGGTTGGGTTAGGGTTAGGATTAGGGTTAGGGTACGACTTAGGGCTAGGGTTAGGGCTAGGGTTAGGGTTAGGGTTAGGGTTAGGGTTTAGGGTTATGGTTAGGGTTAGGGGTTAGGGGTTAGGGGTTAGGCTTAGGGTTAGCGTTACGGTTAGGGGTTAGGGGTTAGGGTTAGGGCTAAGGTTAGGGTTAGGGTTAGGGTTAGGGTTAGGGCTAGGGTTAGGGTTAGGGTTAGGGTTAGGGTTACGGCTAGGGTTAGGGTTAGGGTTAGGTTAGGCTTAGGGTTAGGAGTTAGGGTTAGGGTTTCTATTAGGTTAGTTTTAAGGGCTAAGGTTAGTTTTAGGGTTAAGGTTGGGTTAGGGTTAGGATTAGGGTTAGGGTACGACTTAGGGCTAGGGTTAGGGCTAGGGTTAGGGTTAGGGTTAGGGTTAGGGTTTAGGGTTATGGTTAGGGTTAGGGGTTAGGGGTTAGGGGTTAGGCTTAGGGTTAGCGTTTACGGTTAGGGGTTAGGGGTTAGGGTTAGGGCTAAGGTTAGGGTTAGGGTTAGGGTTAGGGTTAGGGCTAGGGTTAGGGTTAGGGTTAGGGTTACGGCTAGGGTTAGGGTTAGGGTTAGGTTAGGCTTAGGGTTAGGAGTTAGGGTTAGGGTTTCTATTAGGTTAGTTTTAAGGGCTAAGGTTAGTTTTAGGGTTAAGGTTGGGTTAGGGTTAGGATTAGGGTTAGGGTACGACTTAGGGCTAGGGTTAGGGCTAGGGTTAGGGTTAGGGTTAGGGTTAGGGTTTAGGGTTATGGTTAGGGTTAGGGGTTAGGGGTTAGGGGTTAGGCTTAGGGTTAGCGTTACGGTTAGGGGTTAGGGGTTAGGGTTAGGGCTAAGGTTAGCGTTAGGGTTAGGGTTAGGGTTAGGGCTAGGGTTAGGGTTAGGGTTAGGGTTACGGCTAGGGTTAGGGTTAGGGTTAGGTTAGGCTTAGGGTTAGGAGTTAGGGTTAGGGTTTCTATTAGGTTAGTTTTAAGGGCTAAGGTTAGTTTTAGGGTTAAGGTTGGGTTAGGGTTAGGATTAGGGTTAGGGTACGACTTAGGGCTAGGGTTAGGGTTAGGGTTAGGGTTAGGGTTAGGGTTAGGGTTTAGGGTTATGGTTAGGGTTAGGGGTTAGGGGTTAGGGGTTAGGCTTAGGGTTAGCGTTACGGTTAGGGGTTAGGGGTTAGGGTTAGGGCTAAGGTTAGGGTTAGGGTTAGGGTTAGGGTTAGGGCTAGGGTTAGGGTTAGGGTTAGGGTTACGGCTAGGGTTAGGGTTAGGGTTAGGTTAGGCTTAGGGTTAGGAGTTAGGGTTAGGGTTTCTATTAGGTTAGTTTTAAGGGCTAAGGTTAGTTTTAGGGTTAAGGTTGGGTTAGGGTTAGGATTAGGGTTAGGGTACGACTTAGGGCTAGGGTTAGGGCTAGGGTTAGGGTTAGGGTTAGGGTTAGGGTTTAGGGTTATGGTTAGGGTTAGGGGTTAGGGGTTAGGGGTTAGGCTTAGGGTTAGCGTTACGGTTAGGGGTTAGGGTTAGGGTTAGGGCTAAGGTTAGGGTTAGGGTTAGGGTTAGGGTTAGGGCTAGGGTTAGGGTTAGGGTTAGGGTTACGGCTAGGGTTAGGGTTAGGGTTAGGTTAGGCTTAGGGTTAGGAGTTAGGGTTAGGGTTTCTATTAGGTTAGTTTTAAGGGCTAAGGTTAGTTTTAGGGTTAAGGTTGGGTTAGGGTTAGGATTAGGGTTAGGGTACGACTTAGGGCTAGGGTTAGGGCTAGGGTTAGGGTTAGGGTTAGGGTTAGGGTTTATGGGTTATGGTTAGGGTTAGGGGTTAGGCTTAGGGTTAGCGTTACGGTTAGGGGTTAGGGGTTAGGGTTAGGGCTAAGGTTAGGGTTAGGGTTAGGGTTAGGGTTAGGGCTAGGGTTAGGGTTAGGGTTAGGGTTACGGCTAGGGTTAGGGTTAGGGTTAGGTTAGGCTTAGGGTTAGGAGTTAGGGTTAGGGTTTCTATTAGGTTAGTTTTAAGGGCTAAGGTTAGTTTTAGGGTTAAGGTTGGGTTAGGGTTAGGATTAGGGTTAGGGTACGACTTAGGGCTAGGGGTTAGGGCTAGGGTTAGGGTTAGGGTTAGGGTTAGGGTTTAGGGTTATGGTTAGGGTTAGGGGTTAGGGGTTAGGGGTTAGGCTTAGGGTTAGCGTTACGGTTAGGGGTTAGGGGTTAGGGTTAGGGCTAAGGTGAGGGGTTAGGGTTAGGGTTAGGGTTAGGGCTAGGGTTAGGGTTAGGGTTAGGGTTACGGCTAGGGTTAGGGTTAGGGTTAGGTTAGGCTTAGGGTTAGGAGTTAGGGTTAGGGTTTCTATTAGGTTAGTTTTAAGGGCTAAGGTTAGTTTTAGGGTTAAGGTTGGGTTAGGGTTAGGATTAGGGTTAGGGTACGACTTAGGGCTAGGGTTAGGGCTAGGGTTAGGGTTAGGGTTAGGGTTAGGGTTTAGGGTTATGGTTAGGGTTAGGGGTTAGGGGTTAGGGGTTAGGCTTAGGGTTAGCGTTACGGTTAGGGGTTAGGGGTTAGGGTTAGGGCTAAGGTTAGGGTTAGGGTTAGGGTTAGGGTTAGGGCTAGGGTTAGGGTTAGGGTTAGGGTTACGGCTAGGGTTAGGGTTAGGGTTAGGTTAGGCTTAGGGTTAGGAGTTAGGGTTAGGGTTTCTATTAGGTTAGTTTTAAGGGCTAAGGTTAGTTTTAGGGTTAAGGTTGGGTTAGGGTTAGGATTAGGGTTAGGGTACGACTTAGGGCTAGGGTTAGGGCTAGGGTTAGGGTTAGGGTTAGGGTTAGGGTTTAGGGTTATGGTTAGGGTTAGGGGTTAGGGGTTAGGGGTTAGGCTTAGGGTTAGCGTTACGGTTAGGGGTTAGGGGTTAGGGTTAGGGCTAAGGTTAGGGTTAGGGTTAGGGTTAGGGTTAGGGCTAGGGTTAGGGTTAGGGTTAGGGTTACGGCTAGGGTTAGGGTTAGGGTTAGGTTAGGCTTAGGGTTAGGAGTTAGGGTTAGGGTTTCTATTAGGTTAGTTTTAAGGGCTAAGGTTAGTTTTAGGGTTAAGGTTGGGTTAGGGTTAGGATTAGGGTTAGGGTACGACTTAGGGCTAGGGTTAGGGCTAGGGTTAGGGTTAGGGTTAGGGTTAGGGTTTAGGGTTATGGTTAGGGTTAGGGGTTAGGGGTTAGGGGTTAGGCTTAGGGTTAGCGTTACGGTTAGGGGTTAGGGGTTAGGGTTAGGGCTAAGGTTAGGGTTAGGGTTAGGGTTAGGGTTAGGGCTAGGGTTAGGGTTAGGGTTAGGGTTACGGCTAGGGTTAGGGTTAGGGTTAGGTTAGGCTTAGGGTTAGGAGTTAGGGTTAGGGTTTCTATTAGGTTAGTTTTAAGGGCTAAGGTTAGTTTTAGGGTTAAGGTTGGGTTAGGGTTAGGATTAGGGTTAGGGTACGACTTAGGGCTAGGGTTAGGGCTAGGGTTAGGGTTAGGGTTAGGGTTAGGGTTTAGGGTTATGGTTAGGGTTAGGGGTTAGGGGTTAGGGGTTAGGCTTAGGGTTAGCGTTACGGTTAGGGGTTAGGGGTTAGGGTTAGGGCTAAGGTTAGGGTTAGGGTTAGGGTTAGGGTTAGGGCTAGGGTTAGGGTTAGGGTTAGGGTTACGGCTAGGGTTAGGGTTAGGGTTAGGTTAGGCTTAGGGTTAGGAGTTAGGGTTAGGGTTTCTATTAGGTTAGTTTTAAGGGCTAAGGTTAGTTTTAGGGTTAAGGTTGGGTTAGGGTTAGGATTAGGGTTAGGGTACGACTTAGGGCTAGGGTTAGGGCTAGGGTTAGGGTTAGGGTTAGGGTTAGGGTTTAGGGTTATGGTTAGGGTTAGGGGTTAGGGGTTAGGGGTTAGGCTTAGGGTTAGCGTTACGGTTAGGGGTTAGGGGTTAGGGTTAGGGCTAAGGTTAGGGTTAGGGTTAGGGTTAGGGTTAGGGCTAGGGTTAGGGTTAGGGTTAGGGTTACGGCTAGGGTTAGGGTTAGGGTTAGGTTAGGCTTAGGGTTAGGAGTTAGGGTTAGGGTTTCTATTAGGTTAGTTTTAAGGGCTAAGGTTAGTTTTAGGGTTAAGGTTGGGTTAGGGTTAGGATTAGGGTTAGGGTACGACTTAGGGCTAGGGTTAGGGCTAGGGTTAGGGTTAGGGTTAGGGTTAGGGTTTAGGGTTATGGTTAGGGTTAGGGGTTAGGGGTTAGGGGTTAGGCTTAGGGTTAGCGTTACGGTTAGGGGTTAGGGGTTAGGGTTAGGGCTAAGGTTAGGGTTAGGGTTAGGGTTAGGGTTAGGGCTAGGGTTAGGGTTAGGGTTAGGGTTACGGCTAGGGTTAGGGTTAGGGTTAGGTTAGGCTTAGGGTTAGGAGTTAGGGTTAGGGTTTCTATTAGGTTAGTTTTAAGGGCTAAGGTTAGTTTTAGGGTTAAGGTTGGGTTAGGGTTAGGATTAGGGTTAGGGTACGACTTAGGGCTAGGGTTAGGGCTAGGGTTAGGGTTAGGGTTAGGGTTAGGGTTTAGGGTTATGGTTAGGGTTAGGGGTTAGGGGTTAGGGGTTAGGCTTAGGGTTAGCGTTACGGTTAGGGGTTAGGGGTTAGGGTTAGGGCTAAGGTTAGGGTTAGGGTTAGGGTTAGGGTTAGGGCTAGGGTTAGGGTTAGGGTTAGGGTTACGGCTAGGGTTAGGGTTAGGGTTAGGTTAGGCTTAGGGTTAGGAGTTAGGGTTAGGGTTTCTATTAGGTTAGTTTTAAGGGCTAAGGTTAGTTTTAGGGTTAAGGTTGGGTTAGGGTTAGGATTAGGGTTAGGGTACGACTTAGGGCTAGGGTTAGGGCTAGGGTTAGGGTTAGGGTTAGGGTTAGGGTTTAGGGTTATGGTTAGGGTTAGGGGTTAGGGGTTAGGGGTTAGGCTTAGGGTTAGCGTTACGGTTAGGGGTTAGGGGTTAGGGTTAGGGCTAAGGTTAGGGTTAGGGTTAGGGTTAGGGTTAGGGCTAGGGTTAGGGTTAGGGTTAGGGTTACGGCTAGGGTTAGGGTTAGGGTTAGGTTAGGCTTAGGGTTAGGAGTTAGGGTTAGGGTTTCTATTAGGTTAGTTTTAAGGGCTAAGGTTAGTTTTAGGGTTAAGGTTGGGTTAGGGTTAGGATTAGGGTTAGGGTACGACTTAGGGCTAGGGTTAGGGCTAGGGTTAGGGTTAGGGTTAGGGTTAGGGTTTAGGGTTATGGTTAGGGTTAGGGGTTAGGGGTTAGGGGTTAGGCTTAGGGTTAGCGTTACGGTTAGGGGTTAGGGGTTAGGGTTAGGGCTAAGGTTAGGGTTAGGGTTAGGGTTAGGGTTAGGGCTAGGGTTAGGGTTAGGGTTAGGGTTACGGCTAGGGTTAGGGTTAGGGTTAGGTTAGGCTTAGGGTTAGGAGTTAGGGTTAGGGTTTCTATTAGGTTAGTTTTAAGGGCTAAGGTTAGTTTTAGGGTTAAGGTTGGGTTAGGGTTAGGATTAGGGTTAGGGTACGACTTAGGGCTAGGGTTAGGGCTAGGGTTAGGGTTAGGGTTAGGGTTAGGGTTTAGGGTTATGGTTAGGGTTAGGGGTTAGGGGTTAGGGGTTAGGCTTAGGGTTAGCGTTACGGTTAGGGGTTAGGGGTTAGGGTTAGGGCTAAGGTTAGGGTTAGGGTTAGGGTTAGGGTTAGGGCTAGGGTTAGGGTTAGGGTTAGGGTTACGGCTAGGGTTAGGGTTAGGGTTAGGTTAGGCTTAGGGTTAGGAGTTAGGGTTAGGGTTTCTATTAGGTTAGTTTTAAGGGCTAAGGTTAGTTTTAGGGTTAAGGTTGGGTTAGGGTTAGGATTAGGGTTAGGGTACGACTTAGGGCTAGGGTTAGGGCTAGGGTTAGGGTTAGGGTTAGGGTTAGGGTTTAGGGTTATGGTTAGGGTTAGGGGTTAGGGGTTAGGGGTTAGGCTTAGGGTTAGCGTTACGGTTAGGGGTTAGGGGTTAGGGTTAGGGCTAAGGTTAGGGTTAGGGTTAGGGTTAGGGTTAGGGCTAGGGTTAGGGTTAGGGTTAGGGTTACGGCTAGGGTTAGGGTTAGGGTTAGGTTAGGCTTAGGGTTAGGAGTTAGGGTTAGGGTTTCTATTAGGTTAGTTTTAAGGGCTAAGGTTAGTTTTAGGGTTAAGGTTGGGTTAGGGTTAGGATTAGGGTTAGGGTACGACTTAGGGCTAGGGTTAGGGCTAGGGTTAGGGTTAGGGTTAGGGTTAGGGTTTAGGGTTATGGTTAGGGTTAGGGGTTAGGGGTTAGGGGTTAGGCTTAGGGTTAGCGTTACGGTTAGGGGTTAGGGGTTAGGGTTAGGGCTAAGGTTAGGGTTAGGGTTAGGGTTAGGGTTAGGGCTAGGGTTAGGGTTAGGGTTAGGGTTACGGCTAGGGTTAGGGTTAGGGTTAGGTTAGGCTTAGGGTTAGGAGTTAGGGTTAGGGTTTCTATTAGGTTAGTTTTAAGGGCTAAGGTTAGTTTTAGGGTTAAGGTTGGGTTAGGGTTAGGATTAGGGTTAGGGTACGACTTAGGGCTAGGGTTAGGGCTAGGGTTAGGGTTAGGGTTAGGGTTAGGGGTTAGGGGTTAGGGGTTAGGCTTAGGGTTAGCGTTACGGTTAGGGGTTAGGGGTTAGGGTTAGGGCTAAGGTTAGGGTTAGGGTTAGGGTTAGGGTTAGGGCTAGGGTTAGGGTTAGGGTTAGGGTTACGGCTAGGGTTAGGGTTAGGGTTAGGTTAGGCTTAGGGTTAGGAGTTAGGGTTAGGGTTTCTATTAGGTTAGTTTTAAGGGCTAAGGTTAGTTTTAGGGTTAAGGTTGGGTTAGGGTTAGGATTAGGGTTAGGGTACGACTTAGGGCTAGGGTTAGGGCTAGGGTTAGGGTTAGGGTTAGGGTTAGGGTTTAGGGTTATGGTTAGGGTTAGGGGTTAGGGGTTAGGGGTTAGGCTTAGGGTTAGCGTTACGGTTAGGGGTTAGGGGTTAGGGTTAGGGCTAAGGTTAGGGTTAGGGTTAGGGTTAGGGTTAGGGCTAGGGTTAGGGTTAGGGTTAGGGTTACGGCTAGGGTTAGGGTTAGGGTTAGGTTAGGCTTAGGGTTAGGAGTTAGGGTTAGGGTTTCTATTAGGTTAGTTTTAAGGGCTAAGGTTAGTTTTAGGGTTAAGGTTGGGTTAGGGTTAGGATTAGGGTTAGGGTACGACTTAGGGCTAGGGTTAGGGCTAGGGTTAGGGTTAGGGTTAGGGTTAGGGTTTAGGGTTATGGTTAGGGTTAGGGGTTAGGGGTTAGGGGTTAGGCTTAGGGTTAGCGTTACGGTTAGGGGTTAGGGGTTAGGGTTAGGGCTAAGGTTAGGGTTAGGGTTAGGGTTAGGGTTAGGGCTAGGGTTAGGGTTAGGGTTAGGGTTACGGCTAGGGTTAGGGTTAGGGTTAGGTTAGGCTTAGGGTTAGGAGTTAGGGTTAGGGTTTCTATTAGGTTAGTTTTAAGGGCTAAGGTTAGTTTTAGGGTTAAGGTTGGGTTAGGGTTAGGATTAGGGTTAGGGTACGACTTAGGGCTAGGGTTAGGGCTAGGGTTAGGGTTAGGGTTAGGGTTAGGGTTTAGGGTTATGGTTAGGGTTAGGGGTTAGGGGTTAGGGGTTAGGCTTAGGGTTAGCGTTACGGTTAGGGGTTAGGGGTTAGGGTTAGGGCTAAGGTTAGGGTTAGGGTTAGGGTTAGGGTTAGGGCTAGGGTTAGGGTTAGGGTTAGGGTTACGGCTAGGGTTAGGGTTAGGGTTAGGTTAGGCTTAGGGTTAGGAGTTAGGGTTAGGGTTTCTATTAGGTTAGTTTTAAGGGCTAAGGTTAGTTTTAGGGTTAAGGTTGGGTTAGGGTTAGGATTAGGGTTAGGGTACGACTTAGGGCTAGGGTTAGGGCTAGGGTTAGGGTTAGGGTTAGGGTTAGGGTTTAGGGTTATGGTTAGGGTTAGGGGTTAGGGGTTAGGGGTTAGGCTTAGGGTTAGCGTTACGGTTAGGGGTTAGGGGTTAGGGTTAGGGCTAAGGTTAGGGTTAGGGTTAGGGTTAGGGTTAGGGCTAGGGTTAGGGTTAGGGTTAGGGTTACGGCTAGGGTTAGGGTTAGGGTTAGGTTAGGCTTAGGGTTAGGAGTTAGGGTTAGGGTTTCTATTAGGTTAGTTTTAAGGGCTAAGGTTAGTTTTAGGGTTAAGGTTGGGTTAGGGTTAGGATTAGGGTTAGGGTACGACTTAGGGCTAGGGTTAGGGCTAGGGTTAGGGTTAGGGTTAGGGTTAGGGTTTAGGGTTATGGTTAGGGTTAGGGGTTAGGGGTTAGGGGTTAGGCTTAGGGTTAGCGTTACGGTTAGGGGTTAGGGGTTAGGGTTAGGGCTAAGGTTAGGGTTAGGGTTAGGGTTAGGGTTAGGGCTAGGGTTAGGGTTAGGGTTAGGGTTACGGCTAGGGTTAGGGTTAGGGTTAGGTTAGGCTTAGGGTTAGGAGTTAGGGTTAGGGTTTCTATTAGGTTAGTTTTAAGGGCTAAGGTTAGTTTTAGGGTTAAGGTTGGGTTAGGGTTAGGATTAGGGTTAGGGTACGACTTAGGGCTAGGGTTAGGGCTAGGGTTAGGGTTAGGGTTAGGGTTAGGGTTTAGGGTTATGGTTAGGGTTAGGGGTTAGGGGTTAGGGGTTAGGCTTAGGGTTAGCGTTACGGTTAGGGGTTAGGGGTTAGGGTTAGGGCTAAGGTTAGGGTTAGGGTTAGGGTTAGGGTTAGGGCTAGGGTTAGGGTTAGGGTTAGGGTTACGGCTAGGGTTAGGGTTAGGGTTAGGTTAGGCTTAGGGTTAGGAGTTAGGGTTAGGGTTTCTATTAGGTTAGTTTTAAGGGCTAAGGTTAGTTTTAGGGTTAAGGTTGGGTTAGGGTTAGGATTAGGGTTAGGGTACGACTTAGGGCTAGGGTTAGGGCTAGGGTTAGGGTTAGGGTTAGGGTTAGGGTTTAGGGTTATGGTTAGGGTTAGGGGTTAGGGGTTAGGGGTTAGGCTTAGGGTTAGCGTTACGGTTAGGGGTTAGGGGTTAGGGTTAGGGCTAAGGTTAGGGTTAGGGTTAGGGTTAGGGTTAGGGCTAGGGTTAGGGTTAGGGTTAGGGTTACGGCTAGGGTTAGGGTTAGGGTTAGGTTAGGCTTAGGGTTAGGAGTTAGGGTTAGGGTTTCTATTAGGTTAGTTTTAAGGGCTAAGGTTAGTTTTAGGGTTAAGGTTGGGTTAGGGTTAGGATTAGGGTTAGGGTACGACTTAGGGCTAGGGTTAGGGCTAGGGTTAGGGTTAGGGTTAGGGTTAGGGTTTAGGGTTATGGTTAGGGTTAGGGGTTAGGGGTTAGGGGTTAGGCTTAGGGTTAGCGTTACGGTTAGGGGTTAGGGGTTAGGGTTAGGGCTAAGGTTAGGGTTAGGGTTAGGGTTAGGGTTAGGGCTAGGGTTAGGGTTAGGGTTAGGGTTACGGCTAGGGTTAGGGTTAGGGTTAGGTTAGGCTTAGGGTTAGGAGTTAGGGTTAGGGTTTCTATTAGGTTAGTTTTAAGGGCTAAGGTTAGTTTTAGGGTTAAGGTTGGGTTAGGGTTAGGATTAGGGTTAGGGTACGACTTAGGGCTAGGGTTAGGGCTAGGGTTAGGGTTAGGGTTAGGGTTAGGGTTTAGGGTTATGGTTAGGGTTAGGGGTTAGGGGTTAGGGGTTAGGCTTAGGGTTAGCGTTACGGTTAGGGGTTAGGGGTTAGGGTTAGGGCTAAGGTTAGGGTTAGGGTTAGGGTTAGGGTTAGGGCTAGGGTTAGGGTTAGGGTTAGGGTTACGGCTAGGGTTAGGGTTAGGGTTAGGTTAGGCTTAGGGTTAGGAGTTAGGGTTAGGGTTTCTATTAGGTTAGTTTTAAGGGCTAAGGTTAGTTTTAGGGTTAAGGTTGGGTTAGGGTTAGGATTAGGGTTAGGGTACGACTTAGGGCTAGGGTTAGGGCTAGGGTTAGGGTTAGGGTTAGGGTTAGGGTTTAGGGTTATGGTTAGGGTTAGGGGTTAGGGGTTAGGGGTTAGGCTTAGGGTTAGCGTTACGGTTAGGGGTTAGGGGTTAGGGTTAGGGCTAAGGTTAGGGTTAGGGTTAGGGTTAGGGTTAGGGCTAGGGTTAGGGTTAGGGTTAGGGTTACGGCTAGGGTTAGGGTTAGGGTTAGGTTAGGCTTAGGGTTAGGAGTTAGGGTTAGGGTTTCTATTAGGTTAGTTTTAAGGGCTAAGGTTAGTTTTAGGGTTAAGGTTGGGTTAGGGTTAGGATTAGGGTTA
>NW_027439457.1:0-2500 GCF_964188355.1 Buteo buteo
CCCTAAACCCTAACCCTAACCCTAACCCTAACCCTAGCCCTAACCCTAGCCCTAAGTCGTACCCTAACCCTAATCCTAACCCTAACCCAACCTTAACCCTAAAACTAACCTTAGCCCTTAAAACTAACCTAATAGAAACCCTAACCCTAACTCCTAACCCTAAGCCTAACCTAACCCTAACCCTAACCCTAGCCGTAACCCTAACCCTAACCCTAACCCTAGCCCTAACCCTAACCCTAACCCTAACCCTAACCTTAGCCCTAACCCTAACCCCTAACCCCTAACCGTAACGCTAACCCTAAGCCTAACCCCTAACCCCTAACCCCTAACCCTAACCATAACCCTAAACCCTAACCCTAACCCTAACCCTAACCCTAGCCCTAACCCTAGCCCTAAGTCGTACCCTAACCCTAATCCTAACCCTAACCCAACCTTAACCCTAAAACTAACCTTAGCCCTTAAAACTAACCTAATAGAAACCCTAACCCTAACTCCTAACCCTAAGCCTAACCTAACCCTAACCCTAACCCTAGCCGTAACCCTAACCCTAACCCTAACCCTAGCCCTAACCCTAACCCTAACCCTAACCCTAACCTTAGCCCTAACCCTAACCCCTAACCCCTAACCGTAACGCTAACCCTAAGCCTAACCCCTAACCCCTAACCCCTAACCCTAACCATAACCCTAAACCCTAACCCTAACCCTAACCCTAACCCTAGCCCTAACCCTAGCCCTAAGTCGTACCCTAACCCTAATCCTAACCCTAACCCAACCTTAACCCTAAAACTAACCTTAGCCCTTAAAACTAACCTAATAGAAACCCTAACCCTAACTCCTAACCCTAAGCCTAACCTAACCCTAACCCTAACCCTAGCCGTAACCCTAACCCTAACCCTAACCCGCCCTAACCCTAACCCTAACCCTAACCCTAACCTTAGCCCTAACCCTAACCCCTAACCCCTAACCGTAACGCTAACCCTAAGCCTAACCCCTAACCCCTAACCCCTAACCCTAACCATAACCCTAAACCCTAACCCTAACCCTAACCCTAACCCTAGCCCTAACCCTAGCCCTAAGTCGTACCCTAACCCTAATCCTAACCCTAACCCAACCTTAACCCTAAAACTAACCTTAGCCCTTAAAACTAACCTAATAGAAACCCTAACCCTAACTCCTAACCCTAAGCCTAACCTAACCCTAACCCTAACCCTAGCCGTAACCCTAACCCTAACCCTAACCCTAGCCCTAACCCTAACCCTAACCCTAACCCTAACCTTAGCCCTAACCCTAACCCCTAACCCCTAACCGTAACGCTAACCCTAAGCCTAACCCCTAACCCCTAACCCCTAACCCTAACCATAACCCTAAACCCTAACCCTAACCCTAACCCTAACCCTAGCCCTAACCCTAGCCCTAAGTCGTACCCTAACCCTAATCCTAACCCTAACCCAACCTTAACCCTAAAACTAACCTTAGCCCTTAAAACTAACCTAATAGAAACCCTAACCCTAACTCCTAACCCTAAGCCTAACCTAACCCTAACCCTAACCCTAGCCGTAACCCTAACCCTAACCCTAACCCTAGCCCTAACCCTAACCCTAACCCTAACCCTAACCTTAGCCCTAACCCTAACCCCTAACCCCTAACCGTAACGCTAACCCTAAGCCTAACCCCTAACCCCTAACCCCTAACCCTAACCATAACCCTAAACCCTAACCCTAACCCTAACCCTAACCCTAGCCCTAACCCTAGCCCTAAGTCGTACCCTAACCCTAATCCTAACCCTAACCCAACCTTAACCCTAAAACTAACCTTAGCCCTTAAAACTAACCTAATAGAAACCCTAACCCTAACTCCTAACCCTAAGCCTAACCTAACCCTAACCCTAACCCTAGCCGTAACCCTAACCCTAACCCTAACCCTAGCCCTAACCCTAACCCTAACCCTAACCCTAACCTTAGCCCTAACCCTAACCCCTAACCCCTAACCGTAACGCTAACCCTAAGCCTAACCCCTAACCCCTAACCCCTAACCCTAACCATAACCCTAAACCCTAACCCTAACCCTAACCCTAACCCTAGCCCTAACCCTAGCCCTAAGTCGTACCCTAACCCTAATCCTAACCCTAACCCAACCTTAACCCTAAAACTAACCTTAGCCCTTAAAACTAACCTAATAGAAACCCTAACCCTAACTCCTAACCCTAAGCCTAACCTAACCCTAACCCTAACCCTAGCCGTAACCCTAACCCTAACCCTAACCCTAGCCCTAACCCTAACCCTAACCCTAACCCTAACCTTAGCCCTAACCCTAACCCCTAACCCCTAACCGTAACGCTAACCCTAAGCCTAACCCCTAACCCCTAACCCCTAACCCTAACCATAACCCTAAACCCTAACCCTAACCCTAACCCTAACCCTAGCCCTAACCCTAGCCCTAAGTCGTACCCTAACCCTAATCCTAACCCTAACCCAACCTTAACCCTAAAACTAACCTTAGC